>NC_045789.1:37154950-37404145 GCF_009873245.2 Balaenoptera musculus
GGGCAGACATTCCTTCGCCGTCAGACCTTAAAAGCCGCAGAAGCAGCACGGCAACTGGCTGCGAGAAGGGCGAAAGTGGGAGGATTTGGGGATGCACTGTTTGCCTTCCCCCCCACCCCCGGCTGTCTTTTTACCCTCTTCCTAACTTAAAAAAAAAAAAAAAGAAAGAAAAAAAAGAAAAGAAAAGAAAAGAAAAGAAAAAAAAATCTTCACAGCATCTAACCCAATCACTTGCATCCTGCTTACTTATTCATACAATCAGGGTCAGGATCCGGGCCACAGCCTCCTCTCCGCCTCCTTTCGGTAGCCCTACACGAGCAGACAGACACGAGCGCGCCGAGAATTCCATTTATAATTTACTAAAGATAAAAATGAATATATCATGCACTGCGTCCAGGGACAGCAGTTAATAGATGATGTACGTGCCAACCGAGAGCGCCAGACCGGGGGTGGGCGAGGGATGGTGACAACTCGGCTCAAACCTCCTCTCCCCACCAATACACAAGGAGCTTGCGACTCCCCTTTGCTGCCTTGGCCTCGGTGCAGCCCGGAGGGGAGGAAAAGTGTCTGGGCCTCCGCGACCGAGGTAAGGAAACTGCTTTCAAAGTCCCCCAACCAACAAAGTTGTGCTACGAACTAAGATCCTCAGAACTGCAGTTAAAAAAAAATCCAAAATCCAGTTACAGATTGCAGCAGCAGGAAACGCGAAGACCTCGCCAAGGGCTGCGCTGTGGCTCACGCGGGCTCAGGAAGGGAAGTTGGAAGGAACACTTGGGAAGCAAATTTTCTGTGACAGCTCTGGCGCCCATGCCCAGAGTTGCTCAGTATCCTCTGGCTTCAGTTGTTTTACTTCGGAGGAGAGTGTGTAAAACCTGGCAGCAGGATTAGCGAGGTAAACCACATGTCAGCCTAGCAGACGCAGGACAAACACAGGCTGTGGGAAATTGGGGAGGAAAAAAAATCAGAGGAAATCTCTGCAAAACCCCTGTTGTGAGCAATTCAGAGGTTTCCCTACATCTGCAAGTAGTTTCCAAAATAGGTGAGAGGAATTCTCCTCCCCCAAATTTCCAAAGGACTCATGATTGGGAGCCTTCTCTTTTCCAACTAAATCTTGAACTGTCACTTTAGCAGTGACTTGTAAAAAATATTCTGTTGCCTTTACATCTTAATTTGACTTCTAAATGTCTCCCCCTTTTCTGAGTTACCATCAACATACAGTCTCATCTAGAGGGAAATAGGAAGGCAACCACACGCATGCGCACATACATACATACACACACACATGCACACACACACACACACACACACACACACACACACACAAACCTTTGACAGGTAGACCCAGTATTGGTTAGGGGATCTTACTAGGTTTTACGTTTGTTAAAGAAAAATTAGAGGCTAAAGTTGAAGAGGTATCAATTATTTCCAACTTAAACTAAGAGTAAAAGGATGGGAGGGCTGGGTAGAACTGACTGATTCCATGTTCCTGGCAAAACTGCGGCTTTCTCAGAAGCCACTAAAGTGATGGAGCCTTCCTTCCATAAATCTCAAACTTCTAACCACAGGTCATAGAAAAGAGAGCAGATCTGGAAAGAACATGTTCAATAAGCAGGTAGAAGTATTTGGTTTTGAAATCTCTTGCTGAGTCATTCTCAAATTCTTTTACCCATCAAAAACATGTTTGCATAATTAATAGTGACGTTCCTCTAGTGCATCCTCTAAATAAGAATATATTTTGTTTAGTCTATTTGAAAGCCCAGGAAATACAGCTTTCTTTTAGAGGATCCTCTTGAGCTGCTGACAGTGTCCCCACTCCCTACCCCCAGACCTTTAAAATGTCCCTTGTTAATTTAAATGACTTGCAAACGTTTCCTTAGGCTATTTTATCATACGTAATTTCGCAAGAGTTTGTACCTGGAGTTTGCCTAAACATCACTTACTTTGCAGTAATAAGTATGTTTCATTCATTTGTCCTGAAAAAAATGTTACAATATAGGGACATCTACCTATTATATTTTCCTTACAGAATTTATCATTGCTCAGTTTTACAATTTTATACATTTGTAACCCAGAGTTAGAATGATTTACATAGTAGAAGCTCAAATCAAAATGTAGAAATGTTTCTTTGTAGCTAAAATACTTGCAGAGAATACTTATTTACATCACAGTATCCTAGGCCTCAAATCCCTGATTTATTTTTAAATATTATTTTAAAATATGTATTAAATCTAAGTTTATCATAATAAAATACTTACTTTTAAGCTTTATTTCTATAGTTGGTACGATTGCAAACAAAAATAGATTTTGCCCTGCCCTTGAAAAATATAAATTTCCAAGAATTTGCAAGAAAACATAAAAAACAATATGCATGTGAGAAAGGAGTTGAGTGTTCCGTCATACGAATATAGCCATAGATATGTGCCCTATGTAAATCCAGTCTCCTTAGAGGATAAAAGAGGAGACTGATTGCTTCAGTAAGACATGCTGAAGGAACCTTGGCTTCTAGCTGGCAGCAGCTGCCTCTGACTACCATTGTCGCTTGCAGCAGAACCGCATCAACCCCAGCAATCCTAGGGAGGAAGCCACCAAAGATAGCTGAAGCAAGAGGTACTCTCTATGCCAATTGGTATATCTTGTTTGCTATCACAGTAATTAAAATAAACTTGCCTTGTAGACAATATCAATTAAAAATATCTATTTTCTAATCTAGTCAATTTGTTATTAGCTAGTAGTGATTGCTTTTTGCTATGAAACCAGGTAATACATGAATATATTCTGCTCATGTTCCTCCTAAAAAGAGATAACTCAGACATATATGGAATAAAATGTGGTTCCCTCTCTCCATTGGTTTCACCCCTGTCAACCTGCTAGCTAAGTAGTGTGCATATATTTTGGCTCCATGAAATTGTCTAATCTGTTGGTTGAAAACAGCAAATATTGGCAATTTTATAAGGTTCAACCTAGTACTTCAAGGCTTTAAAAAATTCTACTCTGTATTAATGTTGTTGTTCTTCTGAATCTATATGCACCTTAGTCAAATATTTTTATGTGAGAAGATGAGTCTCTGGGCCTCAATGGTGTTTACCTCCCACAGTTTCTTTTCTTTTTTTTTAAATCTTACATTCTATGACTTTTTATATCACATTATTTCATGCATCACCACTGCAGGATGTTCCCAACTCTTGATAATTAGAATGATGCTGCGTTCAGTCAAAAATCTATCCCTTATTTCTGTTTCCTAGTAGCAAGTAGACTGAAGAAGTGAACAGAAGGCAATGTTTGTTTCACAACAAGTGTTACAGAAGGTGTTTGTTTGTTTAGAAAAAGACACACACACCTCCCCAGGAAATGAAGACAAAGAAAAGAGCCTTCCTTCTCTGCAGTGGATTCTGGTCTGAGCAGGGGTTACTGACCTAACAGTCTCTGGTCATTTCTTAGTACTTGCTGATTGGCTGTACTGCCCTTGTTACTAGTTTGCTCTTGCTGTGGAAGACAGAGACACCCTTTGTTTTTATGGCTTTTAGCTACTCCAGACCTTTTAACTCTCCCTTTTGCCCCATTCTCATGAGACCCTCTACAGCACACATAAGCTTTATTTTACCTTCTTTCTTCTAAGACTCTCTCTCAGTCCTGAGCAATTCTACATAACACCTCTTATTTCTAAGTGAGTCCCAAATGCTACTGATGCTACATGAGATCATTTTGGGTAACATAGTGATAAACTTAAAAAAATTTTAAGAGTTACATATGTGTATGTATGTCAGAAAAAAAATCAACAAATTTGCCATTGTATATGCATGTCTTATAATGATGCTTAGCTTAAAAAACAAGTTAGTTGCTTTATGAAATTAAGTCATCCATATAGGCAGCCCATGAAGGTTAGCTGATGTTTGATAAACACTGATTTAATTCAGTTCCTATGTCCCCCTACCCGATGCTGTCTGTTAGGTAGGGAGACATAGGAACTGAATTCATTGCACCTGTACTGCAGTCTATTCCTTCTCCTACCTGCTTATCACCCATTCTCATTGCCAGTAGCACAATGCAGAAAGACTATGTTTGGGCACAGAGCTGCATGTATTTTCTGTCAGCACTTTTGGTTTGTTCTCTTATTTAAGCATTATTTGCTGTAGAAATCTCAAGAATGGCTCCACTGACTTATTTGTTCAGAAACCATGTATTATTGCCTAATGGTATCTGGAAACGATTGTATTCTTTATTCAGGCATCAGCTTTGCCAAAGAGAAATGGAGGGAATGGAATGGAGTAAGAAGGGGCGGGGCGGGGGGTGGGGATCATCTCATTTCCTACCTGGTGAGACTGATAGGTTTGAGTCCACCGTATGTATTCAACTGTATGTATTCAATGTATGTCTGTACTGAATCTTCAGTGTTGTCCCCTGAGCACTGAGCTAGGGAGGTACAAGTGTATCGCTTGGAAGTAGTCTCTCAATCCAAGTTCCAGCTCTCTGCTTAATAGCTTGGTAATTTGGGACCCACTTTTTTAACCTCATGTGCCTTCAGCTTCTTCATCCATAAAACAGGGGTTATCTTATTATTCCATAGTATTTCAGAGTTGTTATAAAGATTAAGTTAGTTAATATATGTGATGTACTTACAGTTCCTACTATAGAGTGCACTTTTGGTATTTGTTTGCTATTATCATCATAAATAAGTTGTAAAAAGTCAAACTATTTCCAGCTCTTCTAAAACACATTATTTGAAAACAGCCTTCTTCTCCTTCACTTTGACCTAAATGGTATAACTCTAAGGCAGAGTGACTTATTCAAGGTTATGCTGGAGAGAAGCAGTGGATAGACTGGTGAAGAACATAGACTTCATTAGCAGAAAACTCAGAGTTCTAAGTCTGACTTTGCCACTGAGGAGCTGTTTGGCCTTGGGCAAGGTCCCTCCCTAGCTCCACTCTCCTGACTTTTGAAGCAAGAATGAAATACCTAATAGGGTTGGACTAAGAATTAAGTAAGATTATAAGTGTAATGTACTTTCTAGTAGGGATAAGCACATTACAAAGGGTGGTTATTATTATTAATTGGCATTTTCCTAGTGATCTATGGGGAAAACCTGTACATTATGATCTTTTCCACTGTCAGACAAGAAATTCAGCACACACACAAACCTGGTTACAAATTAAATAAAGCTAGAACAGTTTTATGTGAAAAATTCCACTGATACAAAACCTATTAAATTGAAATAAAGATTTAGGTGACTTTGCTGGTGTTGCTTATAAATTCCCCAATTTATAGAAGTATATTTACTTCTGTGACTGACATCTAGAATGTTTTTCATCTGGCCATTTTCTGTCCCCTTGATTTAGCTAATATGGTCTTGTGTTCATATTTTCATATTATGAGCAATAAGGTAGGTCTTCCAATTTTTCCTACACAATTTCCCTATCAAACAAAATTTGTGCTTCATTTCATTCTACTTTTCTCATGAAGATTAATAAACAGGCCTTGAAGCTTTCCATGAAACATACTATATTCTTTCAATACAATGAGAATAACTTAATTTAAAAATAAAATAATGAAGTAGTACCAGCCTCTTGTGAGAAAGAAATACCTAAACTCCATAACGCCCATTATCTAGGTTGATCACTTGCAAACATTTTTCTGATCCTATGCTCTTTTGAAGATAAGGAGTAAGAGTTAGAAGGACTGAGTCATTCATGAACATATTACTGTCAACTTGTAACCTCTGACTCTCCACTGGCTCCTTCAGCTGTCTGTTCTTTGGGGGCCTGCAGTTCTGCTAATCCAGTGGACAAGTGTTGGGCAGTGGGGAACTGCATGTCTAAGAGTGGCCAAGAGCCTCTAACCCCAGTAAGAGCCCATTCTTCCTTTGGCCTCTGGTGAAGCCTCACTTTGCATTGTTCCTTCCTGACTCTACAGATTATATTCTAGACAGAAGTGCCTACTCTGCCTGCATCCAAGTCATTGTTCTCATCTAGACCATGTCTTCCCCATGCATGAATCCCATAAAACACATATTGTGCATGTACATATGTACTAGAGCAAAATAATTTTTTAACTGACAAAAATAGAATTGAGCCTATTTCAGCAATCCAAGTAATATAGGCCATCACTGGAAACATTTAACATTGGAATAAAAGTGAAAATTAATTTTAAAAATCTATACATTTAATATAAAAGCAGAGCTTAGGATTAGAAAATGTCCTTGAATCCTTGTTCTACTTATTAGATGTCTTTGGACACATTCTGTCTTAGCTTGATTTTTCTCACCTTTAAACCTCCTGTGGTTATCTCGTATATCCGGTATATAAATCACTTAGCATGGAACATGGTGTTTGACAGGAGCTCTGTGGCTATGAAGTCCTCACCTCCTCACGCCCACAAATAAAAAATATCCATGAGATCACAATCAAATCAAATACCCTGAAAAGAAACTTGTAATAAGTATTTACAAAATGGTTGGGAAATACAAGATAATTCCTTCGGAGGTAAAAAGAGAATCTGAAGGGAGACTGAAAAGGAAGACTGCCTATATTCATAACATCACTCAGGGATTTCAGGCTTTTCTCTCTCCTTTCTAGTCCCTACCTGTAAGCAACTAAATGTCCAAGTAGCAGTAATACCCCATAGCTAACTTGGTTAATTTACCTTCTCACAATAAATTTCTGACAGCCTAGATTTATCAAAGCAAACATCTTTGAGTAACACTGGAAAAACTGTTGCTAGGTAATTCGTTGGTATATATTTAAAACTTGTTTGACATCAGTTTTTATGATGCATTGTAAAATCACCAAGTTATTTTGTAACTTATTTAACTCTATTCACAATTTGCAGCTGCATTTGAACACTGGTTTTTCTGTGAGTATTTCTAAACTCCATCATGCTCTGTGTCTGTTTCTAGGGCCAGGCCAGATTTATTTTGTAAGCTGCACTGGGCGGCTCTCAGGTGGCAATAATTAATGACCTTGGCCTTCAGCTTCAGGCATGATAACTCACTCTGTATCGATTTTCCAACCACTAAACAATAGTTTTGCCCTGTAAAACCAACCCCCAATCAATATGAAGCATCTGAGGTGTGTTTATTTGTATATTTATTGTTTTTCATCTTCGAAGCCCTTTAACAAAACTAACTGATGGTCCTTAAAATAGGTGAACAAGGTTTGTTCAAGGCTAGCAACACCAACTCTAAAAACCTAAGATACTGAAGTGGCTACAACTCAGAGGGGACAATTTCCTTCATTTTTTCCTCTTCCTCACTTCCTGGGGAAGTTTTTATTCAGACTTACTCTATGTCTGAAAACTAAAACTAAAAAGAAAAAAATCTTGTCAACAGAGCAGAGCACAGCTGGGCCAGTGGATTCCGATTTCTTCAGGTCAGTAGAGCACTGGAATATTCACATTGCTTTGCCAGGGTACTGAGGAGAGCTGGGTTATCGAAAGCTAATTACTCAGACAAGGTTTTGAAAGCACCGCTCACCATCAATTATCTAGCTATTTCAGATGAAGATGGGTGTGGTGCTCTCAGTTTTTGCTCATGGAAAAGTGCTGACATTTCTGCATAATTTCCTCCTTTTCCTACTTTAGTTAGCATGTATTTGATAGAAGGTTATATCCAGTGTTTTCCAAATTATTATAACTACTCCAAAAACACCATCTGTGACTGTGGTCACAGTTCATTTTTAAGGCTGTGCTTAGTACCAAATCCTCACTGTTAAGTACTCTGGTGGTAACAGAAATGTAGTGGGTTCCTACCTTTTTTTTTTCTCTCTCTCTCACTTTTCTTCAGAAGGATTAAAAAAAGTTTCATTCATATGGGTTCCAACATCAAACTAAAAAGTAATTAAATTATATTGAGAGACCAATTTCTAAATACAGCTCCCTTTTGAAAGAAAATGTTTTAATAATTTCAAAATGAATAACAACAGTTTTAAACATTTCTTGAACCTGTAAAAATGAGTTGGTTCTCCTTTGTTTTCTTACTCTCTAATAACAATTGCTATGAGAGATGGAAAATGTCATGTGTTTGGCTTTAAAATCAGTGCAAAGTTTATGGCTTTCTCTTTTGAAATCATCAGGCCACTTGCAGAGAACCTGAGCTGTTTGCTCTTAATTACTAGTAAGACAGGAAAACAATTAGTAGAGCAATTAATTCAATATGTAGTAGGATCTTTTACTAGCCATTTTATTCTAATAACTCAGTACATAAATGCCTCAGTTCACAGGACATGCTCTCCAAGAATAATAAAATGATCATAAAACAATAAGCTCTTCATATCTTTTGTTTCAGTTAATGATCTTAACTATACAAAAAACAATATCAGAGCAGACCAGTTACTAAATTGTATTCTTCTTACCCCTCAAAACTCACTTGCCCCTAGTTAAATCTATATTTACTGTTTTGGCCTCAGTTATCTGAGTTATTTTTAATAAATAATTTCTCAAAATAATAAATAGTAAAGTGAATAATCTGATGATAAATTTTCATTTAGCGCAATAGAACTTATTTTATTGCAAAATTAGTTGTTTCTTTCACATGTCAAGTACTATAGGCTGAAGTGATGACTTTTTTTTTTTGTTGTTCTGAAAGATTTTCTGTGGCTTTTGAATTTCTAATTTTTAAATTTCTAATTTTGAATTTCGAAGATGAAATCTGTTTTTCCCCAATTGTCATAATATATTTTTCCATAAGATTAATCCTTTAACCATATCACTCATTTCAGGGTATGTTTTTGGAATGATTTCTCCATTTAAAATTTCTCCTGAGGATTTATAGTTGTGAGATATTTTTGTATATATTTTAAGCATTATTTTGTTTTATTAATGTTCTAGTTAATATGATGGGCAAAAAATCAAAAGTATGAGCTCCACATCAGAATTTGAATACTGAAAGTACTGTATATGATGAAATTTGAAAATTGAGATCACCAGATGAATATTTGCCTGTGGAACCTACTCAAGTGTGTTGAGTAAAGGACAGGATGATGTCACATCCTTTTCTAGCAACATGACTAAACTCTTAAATAATTATTGATTTTGTAAAAGTTGAATTTATAACATTGATTGTGATGCTAATTAAATATGTCTAGCACTTCATAAAAGAGAGAAAATATAATAATAACCTAAGTCATCAGATAATCTTAACTACATTGACGCATTTGCTCTAAAGAATGTTATACCAGTCCTTCAGATCCTGTTTTTCTGCCAGGTCTTCAAAGGCCACATAGCATTGAAGCTCTTAGTTTCAAAGACAGAACCAGAGCAGGAGTTAGGCACTAATTGGCCTTAACATGTTTTAGAGTATGGTGTTCTAATTGGCATGCTGTGTGAGGCATTACCCAGATTGTACAAAGAGGATGCTTTACGCAGACTACATTTGGCAACTGTGTCCTTGTTGGCTGGTCAGTTGTTTGACATCCGGTGACCTCTAGTGAGAACCAGAAGTTGTTAGTCAACATAAATTTCCTTGTCCAGTCTGAGTTCCTATAGGAACTACAGAAAAAGACAGAAAAGAACCTCAGCAAGGCTCATAGAATACTTTTCCTTTTTAAAAATCACAGTATTAATTCAAGTTTGGGAGGGTGAAAATATTTTTAAAAATATATCTTTAGAAAATTTTCTTCAAATTTTCTAGATATTTCATTGCAGTCAGTTACTACACTAAAGAAAATTAAAATGCATACAAATAAAAGGAAAAGTGTGAAAAGTTCAATGATGATATAAGCTAAGTATTAAAGAAAAAAAGAAAATGACTATATATTACAGATAAAACTGGACAGTTATTTGACATTTTTTTAAGCAACTATTTTTGCAAATTTTATATGCTCAAATTTTAGAATGATACAATTTTACTAGATTTTAATTAATCCTATAAAGCAGCTATGCTTAGTTTAGTTCCTGAAATTAAGACATTAAATAATTAGTTAAGTATATTTCAATGCATAAATATAAATGCATAATATATAAATGCATAAATAAGTACATACGGTATGAATGAGAATATCATGACCTTAACTCTCAAAGCACATAGCACAGCACCAGGCATTCTGATAAATTTAGTTGTAACAACTATAACTTTTATAATGATGCCTAGTTGTTTGAGATCAATATATATTAACAGGAAAACATAGGCACAGAAAATGAATGACATATGGTCACCACCCTGAATGTGCAATTTAGTAAGGTGGATGTCAGGAGTAACTTGATCAAATGTGATAAATACCTTATATGATGAACAAATGAAAGCTTATAGATGTTCTATGAAGAGTGATAGCTTTCACTTTAGAGAATGAGGGAAGAGTGTTCATGGGGGTGTTGTACCTTAAAAGAGAATATGAGGGAGAATGAAAGAGGAAAAAGCAAGTACCTTTCTGCTTCCTTTGGTGCTGTCTAAATCCTATTTATCTTACTTGGCCTTATTTATGAAAAATATTCTCTCTTTACATTTTACTTTGGGTAATAACCTTCTATTTTTTCTTAAATTTCACATATATTTTATAACTTTCTGTATTTTAATCTTTCTATTGTTAATAACAGTGAACATATTAATGCATTGTTTACATTAGGGTGTTTGGTATAAATAATACACATTTTAAAAGGGTTTTACACTTAACACTTATATATAGTTTTTCAACATTTCAGGACTATAGTTGCTTTGGGAGTTATAAATTTATCCTCACTTAGAAAAACTGAAGTGCTCCGTACCTCCTTAGTGCTATGACATTTAAAAATGTTCCAAGAAACATGAGTTCAATCAAAAAAAAAAAATCCTTCCTCAAAAAAAAGGGCAAGATTCTGTGATCAAATAAATATTTTCTTGGGTATATATTTTTTATACTTTATACTTATTTATAAAATTTATATCTCCCAGACTAAGTAAATGTATTTAATTTAATTGAATCTCAAACTTTTTGAGAATCTCTTAAGACTTATAGTTATTACTACACATGTAATTTTTCTGAGATTTGAGTGTGAGAGTGATTCTCATTATGTCCTAAAGAGTCCATTGGATAAACTCTACCCAGATAATAATAAAATATTTTATTTTTAAACATTTAAAAATTTCTTTAATTAAAAATTTTCTTTCCAGTTTTATTGAGCTATAATTGACATGCAGCACTGTATAAGTTTGAGGTGTGCAGCATAATGATTTGACTTACATATCATGAAATGATTACCACAATAAGTTTAGTGAACATTCATTGTCTCATATAGGTACAAAATTAAAGAAATAGAAAAAAATATTTCTCCCTTGTGATGAGAACTCTTAGGATTTACTTTCTTAACAACTTTCATATATAGCATAGAGCAGTGTTAATTATACTAATCATGCTGTACATTACATCCCTAGTACTTATATTATAACTACAAGTTTGTGCCTTTGACCACCTTTATCCAATTTGCCCTCCCCCACACCCGCCTCTGGTAACCACGAATCTAATCTCTATCAGTTTGCTTATTTGTTATTGAAGTATAATTGACCTATAACACTGTTAGTTCCTGTTACACAACATAGTGATTCGATATTTCTATACATTTCAAAATGATTGCCACAATAGTTACCATACAAAGATATTGAATAATTATTGACTATAAAAATCTTTTCTCAGTCAACTGAGCACAAAATTGATTATATTTGGCCATATAATATGTAACTTGTTTGCTATGATTATCTTTTCTCTCTTTCTTTCTTTTAGGTAAGGAATTTAGTGTAAATAGTTCTAGATCTATTCTTATGGATCTAGCTTCCTAAAGTTCTTATAAATTGGTTTTTAAACTAAAGAACATCATAAGAAAAAATAGGGAATTGGATGATATTTTTCTCCGTCATATTTGGCAATACTGGGGTAGTTTCAAATTTTGTGATTAGTAATTTAGAAAATGTAATTTCAATTAATCAACCAATATAATTCAACTAAACAAATGTATGGAATGAGGTGACGTAGTCAGAAAACTTGTTTTAATTTTTAAAACATCAGCTATTAGAATCTTTTAATGAAACTATTGGCATGGATCATCAGAATCATAGCAATTGAAATGATCATAGATCATGTCCAACTCCCTCATTTCTAAAATAATTGAATCTGTTCTTACCTTGGAGACCTGCATGAGTGTCAGGTAGCCAGTATGACTCTTAGCTATAGTCATTTTCTTTGGGTTTAGTCTGAATTTTCTCAGTTTCTGATTTAAGACTTGAGTCAGATGACTGAGTCTTCGGTTGGCACAAATTCTTTGGAGTGTTTGTAAGTGTTAGTACTTTAGAAAGTACTTGAAGTTCTTTGTAGCCACATCTTGGGAGCATCATTGCTTAGCTGTGTCTCCACAGACAAAAGAGTATGGATAAAGGCAATTTCTTCTACATAATGGATGAAGGGGAACTGACCAAAAACATCCAGATCACTCTCCTGATGTTCTCTTGTCTCTTACACCATCAACAGGTGTGGTCGCTCAGAAACTTTCTAATTACTCAGAGAGAAATTAGTAACAAGTTAACTGTTAAGATTAAGATTATATGGTAGAATTTGTTGCTGGTGGTGTTGGTGTTGTTTTATTACTCACATAGTAAACCAATGCAGGGTATTAAATTCAATTTTATTCTATTCCCAACTCAATTCAACCAGTATTCTGTTATGTACTCTAGGGGATAAAAAGGAAAAGACATGATTTCTTACATGAAGCTAAATATGTTTTATATAATGTGAAAATAGTTACCCAGAGCTGATTATTTGGCTGTAATGGAAATTCAAAATGGGTCCATAACTATAAAATGATGCCTAAAGAAATAAGTATGAATCTTTTGAACATTGTACAATATTTTATATTTCTGTTTTATCACCCTTTCATGAGCACAGTGCTGGATACAGTAGGCTCTGTATAATGACTTTTTTTAGTAATTAAGGAATGGTGAGTAAAACATTAATTTCTAATTCATAAATCACATGCTAGATAGCCTATCTTTCTTTCTGAGTAATTTTATCATCTACTTTGTTGGTTAGCTGAATTGAAAGGTACACTCATCTTGGCAATGACAGTAAGTTGGAGAAAGATTTTGCTTCTTTTAAACTGTCAAACATTATCTACCCATAAGCATTAACTGTTTTTCTGTGTCAATACCCAGTTTGCTCTAAGATAACTCATAAGTACAGACCTTTTTGAATGCTTAGATTATACTTTTCATCACTGAGATTATGGGTTTTCCCCACTAACTTTTATGAATATTTCTGATTGCTGCATGCTCTAAACTTTGGAGGCTTAGCAGCATGTAACCTAAAGAATTTAAAGACTCTAGTCTCTGCTCAGCTGACTTTTTAATTTTTTTCAAACTTTTCCAACTGGTACATCTGATACGGGGGTTAGAGTGACTTTTCCATTTGTAGAAGTTCCTTTGTAGAAAGATGATATTCTATCTTCTGAGATGCCTGATTCTTTCATGGATATTCAGGTTTTCACTATATCTTGAATCAAATTTGATAATTTCATTTTTCTTAGAAAATTATGACCTTCATTTCATTAGCTTGATTAAGATTTTAAAATTTACAAAGACTGATGTAAACACAGTGTTTTATTATAATTTTCTAGTTTTTTATTGTACAACTCATGCTGTTTTCACTTTCAATTTTATGCATTTCCAATTAGATTTTATTTACTTATTAGACTAGTAAAAATGATTTTCTTTTTTTAGTTAATTTATCTTTCTATTAATTGATTTCTTTTACATTTTATACTCATCTTATTGAAGTTGGGTTTAAAAACAGTTAAAAATTCTCAGCATATATACTATTTTTTAAACATGAGAAGATTTATTATAATGTAGTATATCATTTGGAGTTTAGTTGCAGGAGGAAAAACTGTTCTATTTTAAGCAAAGAGAAATCTGTTGGAATTGTACACTTAGACATTGGAAGGCCTGAAGAAGCAAGCTTGATTCTGATCCAGCAGGAATGACCCCAGAAGAAGACCACAGAACCAGCGTGTTAGGGAGGTACCACATTTGATATAATCAGAAAGGGAGGAATTGGGATGCCAATTGCTGGAAATGCTGACTTCATGAACGCACTACTTAGCTTTGATCCAGAAATCAGCAAGTTGCTATCACCACCACATCTATTTCCCCTGCAGAAAACCCAACTTCTCTACCACAGTGTCTACCAGGAGAAACTGCCTCTACAGCAGGAAACTGCTTCTCCCCGTTTTCATCATTTAGAGCTCTGCTGCCCAGCGCGGTAGTCGTTAGCCACATGTGGCTGCTGAGCATTTGACATGTGATTAGTTCAAATGGAGATGTACTCTAAGTTTAAAATACACACCAGATTTCAAAGACTAAATGGGAAAAAAAAAGAATGTAAAACATTCCAATTTTTAAATATTGACTACATGTTAAAACAACAGTATTTTGAATATACTGGGTAAAGTAAAATGCAGTATTAAAAATTGATTTCATCTGTTTTCTTTTTACTTTTTATAATGTGCCTACTAGAAGATTTAAAATTGCATTTGTGGCTCAGATTAAATTTCTATTGAACAGTGCTGTTCTAAAACTCTCAAGAGTGCATCTCTTAGAAGAACCAATTTCACATCCAAAAATCTAGTTGTGAGGAAGTCATGTAAAAGTAGGCTTTAGCTTTCTAGCTCCTGTCATTCAGAAAGCTCCCCTGATTGAAAGTTGAAATGAATACTGAGCAAGCTAAGGCACTATATCTTCCACATGAAGTATTTTTTAGTGAAGAGCTTAGGCAATATCTCATAAAGTTTAAAATTTATTTTTCTCGTTGTAATGCTTTTTGATGGTATGTAGTTTTATTTTAATTTTATTAAATTTCACTCGAAAATTAATTAGAAGATTTATTTTTTTAATCTCAAAGCATCTGAATTTTGTTTTCTTTTTTTGTCAATTTATTATTAATTTTTATTTCCTTTTATTTTTTACAGTGTGATCAAAGAAAGTGGTCTTGCACATTTTTTTGCTGTTTGGAATGTATTAAGGTTTTTGTGTGTGTTGCCAACCAGCTTTGTAAAAGCCCCACAGGCATGGGAAAGGAACAGATTTTCTCTTCTGTAACATAAGAAACTAATTTGTATGTGTTAATGTCTTTATTTATATTAAACTGTCACTCCCTCATTTTTTGTTTTGTTTTATTATTGTTGTTGTTGCATTTTGTTTTGTTTTAAACCCCAGAGATCTGCTAAAGATAAGGATGTTTTAAAGTCTCCGATTTTGCTAAAAATAACTTAGAATTAGGAGATGAAGTAAAATATTTAACAAATGAGCAAAATATAGGTTAGTATGGGATATATGTAACCGAAAAGTAAAAATAGGAACCATGAAAAGTTCTGTGTGAGGAAACTTTTTGTCTGTGGGGATTGAAAAAAGGTACCATATAGGATAAGACATTTTATGTGATTCTTGAAATATGAATAAAATTTGGTGTTATAGAAGAGAGGAAGACGTTACAGCCCGTGGGAACAAATAATCCGAGGTTGGTCTTGTGACAATACAGTAAATGTTTGCTAAAGCTAATGTGGGATTGTTAATGTTATAAGTAATGAGGATCCATTGAAGATATTGAGAAAGAGAGAGACATAATAGAGCTGATGGTTTTGGAAGATTATCTAGTGTAGAGGGTGTAGAGGAATATATTGCCACAGTTCATGTCAGTCATGACAATGAAAATGTCAGTCCACTGAATGGAATATTAAATACTCCATTAAGTAAATATATTACTATGAAGGAGTAATTCATAGAATTTGATAAAGTAGATTAAATTTTTCCAGTGGAAAGGGACAGCATATGGAAAAAAAAAATCAATCCCTACACAAAGAGTTTTAGCCAGAATGACCAGAGACGCTAGAAACAGAAATAAAAAGGTTGGTAAGATATGTTAACTCTCCAGTTTATATCTCCTCTGTGCTCAGGTCTCACGTATTCAATTGCCAATCTCTGTTTGGATACTTCTCATTCAGCTAAACGTTAGCACACACAAGTTCTTAACCCAAACAGATCTTCCCCATCCTGACTTTACCCCATATTATAGCCATATTTCTTATCTCAGTGAATTTTCTGTCTTACATGTTAAAAGTTTTTTGAAAATATATTCTTAATAGCTACATAATATTCTACCTTATGGAAGCAGCAAAATCACCGTCACCATTTCTCAACTGTTGAACATTTAGACAGTTCCCAATTTTGTGGTGCTTCAGTGAATGTTCTTACTTGTATTTATATCTTAAGCTACTTTTGTTATTTCCTTAGAATATAGTTCTTAGCATAATTCAAAAAGAATAAAAGCATATAGTGAAAATAATATCAAAAAGTATGAGCATTAATCCCATACATTATCTTTTCAGAAGGTTTTACTATGTTAATATTCTATCAGCACTATATGAGTATGTATTCTCACCATATACATACCTACCCAATAGTGAATATAATCTACTTTTGATCTTTGACAACTTTAGTTTCCAAAAAAGTATTATCACATTAACTAGAATTTATTTGATTAAATACTAGTGATATTGAACAATGCTTTCTTTTATTTATTAAATATTTGTATTAATTTTTCTGAAATGGCCCTTTTATGATCCTTGCCTAGTTTTCAACTGGACATTTTGGACTTTCCTTATATGTTTTTGTTTTTTATAATCACTGTAAATATTTTCCTCAACTTTGATATTTTCTTTTTAATCCACATGGCATATTTGTAACACATAGAAATATCTACTTTTTGGGGTCTTAATTCAATCACTCTTTATTTTTCAATTTCATTTTAGTTTATGATCTCTTCATTCATATCTAAAGACCAGATGATATATGCAATTTACTTTCTGCATATTTTCTCTATATTTTTCCTAATTTAATAAGCTAGGAAATCAATTTTTAACACCATTTTATTGACCAATTGTTCTTTTCACAATAGTTTGTGATACCAGTCTACTTACAAACTATAGATTCTGTTCTTTTGAAGTGTCTGCCTATGTAGTGCTACATTGTTTTAATTATTTTGACTTCATATTATATATATTTAATATGGCATAGAGTATATATTATGGAATATACACTTCCTTAGGCATATAATTATTTGCTAAGGCTGTTCTGTTATGAGTCTTCTTGTGCAAAATGCTCTTAGCTAGTTATACCCATGAACTTCTATGATGGTTAAACTTATTGACTGGGCCAGAGGGTGCCCAGATATTTGGTTAAACATTATTCTCGGTGTGTCTGTGAGGGTATTTCTGAATGAGACAAACATTTGAATCAACAGATTGAGTAAAGGAGACTGCTCTCCCCAATGTGTGAGGGTCTCAGAGATATATGTATATGTCTCCTATCAGTACTGTTTCTCTGGAAAACCCTGACTTATACAATTTCTAACAAGTTTAAGCAAATAAAACTCCACTGGAGATTTTCTGTATTTATATAAAAACTACAAGTTAATTAGGAGGTAACTGACATCTCTATACAAATCCATGTTTTCATTCAGGAACATGTTTCTTTTATTCATATACGTCAGCTTTATTGTCTCTCACTAAAGTTTTCCACTTTTTTTTTCTCTCATTTTATCTGTCTTTAATTTCGGTTACATAGGACCTAAATTTTTTATTTTTTAACATCTTTATTGGAGTATACTTGCTTTACAATGGTGTGTTAGTTTATGCTGTATAACAAAGTGAATCAACTATACATATACATATATCCCCATATCCCCTCCCTCATGTGTCTCCCTCCCACCCTCCCTTTCCCACCCATCTAGGTGGTCACAAAGCACCGAGCTGATCTCCCTGTGCTTCCCACTAGCTATCTATTTTACATTTGGTAGTATATATAAGTCCATGCCACTCTCTCACTTCGTCCCAGCTTACCCTTCCCCCTCCCCATGTCCTCAAGTCCATTCTCTATGTCTGTGTCTTTATTCCTGTCCTGCCCCTAGGTTCTTCTGAACAATTTGTTGTTTTTTTTTTTTTAGATTCCATATATATGTGTTAGCATAAGGTATTTGTTTTTCTCTTTCTGACTTACTGCACTCTGTGTGACAGACTCTAGGTCCATCCATCTCACTACAAATAACTCAATTTCATTTCTTTTTATGGCTGAGTAATATTCCGTTCTGTATAGGTGCCACATCTTCTTTATCCATTCATCTGTTGATGGACACTTAAGTTGCTTCCATGTCCTGGCTATTGTAAATAGAGCTGCAATGAACATTGTGGTACATGACTCTTTTTGAATTATGGTTTTCTCATGGTGTACGCCCAATAGTGGGATTGCTGGGTCGTATGGTAGTTCTATTTTTAGTTTTTTAGGGAACCCTCCATACTGTTTTCCATAGTGGCTGTATCAATTTACATTCCCACCAATAGTGCAAGAGGGTTCCCTTTTCTCCAAACCCTCTCCAGCATTTATTGTTTGTAGATTTTTTATGATGGCCATTCTGACTTGTGTGAGGTGATACCTCGTTGTGGTTTTGATTTGCATTTCTCTAATGATTAGTGATGTTGAGCATCTTTTCATGTGCTTGTTGGCAATCTGTATGTCTTCTTTGGAGAGATGTTCCTTTAGGTCTTCTGCCCATTTTTGGATTGGGTTGTTTATTTTTTTGATATTTAGCTGCCTGAGCTGCTTGTATATTTTAGAGATTAATCCTCTGTCAGTTGCTTCTTTTGCAAATATTTTCTCCCATTCTGAGTGTTGTGTTTTCTTCTTGTTTACAGTTTCCTTTGCTGTGCAAGAGTTTTAAAGTTTCATTAGGTCCCATTTGTTCATTTTTATTTCCATTAGTCTAGGAGGTGAGTCAAAAAGGATCTTGCTGTGATTTATGTCATAGAGTGGTCTGCCTATGTTTTCCTTTAAGAGTTTTATAATGTCCAGTCATACATTTAGGTCTTTAATCCATCTTGAGTTTATTTTTGTGTATGGTGTTAGGAAGTGTTCTAATTTCATTCTTTTACATGTGGCTGTCCAGTTTTTCCAGCACCACTTATTGAAGAGGCTGTCTTTTCTCCATTCTGTATTCTTGTCTCCTTTGTCAAACATAAGGTGACCATAGATGTGTGGGTTTATCTCTGGGCTCTCTATCCTGTTCCATTGATCTATATTTCTGTTTTTGTGCCAGTACCATACTGTCTTGATTACTGTGGCTTTGTAGTATACTCTGAGTCTTCTCCGTTTTTTCTTTGATGAGGCTGACTAATGGTTTATCAATTTTGTTAATCTTCTCAAAGAACCAGCTTTTAGTTTTATTGATCTTTGCTATTGTTTCCTTCATTACTTTTTCATTTATTTCTGATCTGATCTTTATGATTTCTTTCCTTCTGCTAATTTTTCGGTTTTTTGTTCTTCTTTCTCTAATTGTTTTAGGTGTAAGGTTAGGTTGTTTATTTGAGATGTTTCTTGTTTCTTGAGGTAAGATTGTATTGCTATAAACTTCCCTCTTAGAACTGCTTTTGCTGCATCCCATAGGTTTTGGGTCATCGTGTTTTCATTGTCGTTTGTTTCTAGGTATTTTTTAATTTCCTCTTCAGTGATCCTCTTCAGTGATCTCGTGGTTATTAAGTAATGTATTGTTTAGCCTCCATGTGTTTGTATTTTTTACCGATTTTTTCCTGTAATTGATATCTAGTCTCATAGCGTTCTGGTCAGAAAATATACTTTATATGATTTCAATTTTCTTAAATTTACGAAGGCTTGATTTGTGACCCAAGATATGATCTATCCTGGAGAATGTTCCATGAGCATTTGAGAAAAAATTGTATTCTGTTGTTTTTGGATGGTATGTCCTATAAATTTCAATTAAGTCCATCTTGTTTACTGTATCATTTAAAGCTTGTGTTTCCTTATTTATTTTCAGTTTGGATGATCTGTCCATTGGTGAAAGTGGGGTGTTGAAATCCCCTACTATGATTTTGTTACTGTGTATTTCCCCTTTTATGGCTGTTAGTATTTGCCTTATGTAGTGATGTGCTCCTATGTTGGGTGAATAAATATTTACAATTGTTATATCTTCTTCTTGGATTGATCCCTTGATCATTATGTAGTGTCCTTCTTTGTCTCTTGTAGTAGTCTTTATTTTAAAGTCTATTTTGTCTGATATGAGAGTTGCTACTCCAGCTTTCTTTTGATTTGCATTTGCATGGAATATCTTTTTCCATCCCCTCACTTTCAGTCTGTTTGTGTCCCTAGGTCTGAAGTGGGTCTCTTGTAGACAGCATATATACAGGTCTTGTTTTTGTATCCATTCAGCCAGTCTATGTCTTTTGGTTGGAGCACTTAATCCATTTACATTTAAGGTAATTATCTATATGTTTGTTCCTATTACCATTTTCTTAATAGCTTTGGGTTTATTACTGTAGATCTTTTCCTTCTCTTGTGTTTCCTGCCTAGAGGAGTTCCTTTAGCATTGTTGTAAAGCTTGTATGGTGGTGCTGAATTCTCTCAGCTTTTGATTGTCTGTAAAGGTTTTAATTTCTCTGTCGAATCTGAATGAGATCCTTGCTGGATAGAGTAATCTTGGTTGTTGGTTTTTCCCTTTCATCACTTTAAATATGTCCTGCCACTCCCTTCTGGCTTACAGAGTTTCTGCTGAAAGATCAGCTGTTAACCCTATGGGGATTCCCTTGTATGTTATTTCTTGTTTTTCCTTTGCTGCTTTTAATATTTTTTCTTTGTATTTAATTTTTGATAGTTTGATTAATATGTGTCTTGCATGTTTCTCCTTGGATTTATCCTGTTTGGGACTCTCTGTGCTTCCTGGAATTGATTGACCATTTCCTTTCCCACATTAGGGAAGTTTTCAACTATAATCTCTTCAAATATTTTCTCAGTGCCTTTCTTTTTCTCTTCTTCTTCTGGGACCCCTATAATTTGAGTGTTGGTCCATTAAATGTTGTCCCAGAGGTCTCTAACACTGTCCTCAATTCTTTTCATTCTTTTTGCTTTATTCTGCTCTGTGGTAATTATTTCCACTATTTTATCTTCCAGGCCACTTATCCGTTCTTTTGCCTCAGTTATTCTGCTCTTGATTCCTTCTAGAGAATTTTTAATTTCATTTATTGTGTTGTTCATCATTGTTTGTTTGCTCTTTAGTTCTTGTAGGTCCTTGTTAAACATTTCTTGTATTTTCTCCATTCTATGTCCAAGATTTTGGATCATCTTTACTATCATTACTCTGAATTCTTTTTCTGGTAGACTGCCTATTTCCTCTTCATTTGTTTTGGTCTGGTGAGTTTTTACCTTGCTCCTTCATCTGTTGTGTGTTTCGCTCTCTTCTCATTTTGCTTATCTTACTGTGTTTGGAGTCTCCTTTTTGCACACTGCAGGTCATAGTTCCCATTGTTTTTGGTGTCTGCCCTCAGTGGCTAAGGTTGGTTCAGTGGGTTGTGTAGGCTTCCTGGTGGAGGGGACTGGTGCCTGTGTTCTGGTGAATGAGGTTGGATCCTGTCTTTCTGGTGGGCAGGACCACATCCAGTGGTGTGGTTTGGGGTGTCTGTGAACTTATTATGATTTTAGGCAGCCTCTCTGCTAATGGTTGTGTTCCTGTCTTGCTAGCTGTTTGCTGTAGGGTGTCCAGCAGTGTAGCTTGCTTGTCGTTGAGTGGAGCTGGGTCTTAGCATTGAGATGGAGATCTCTGGGAGAGCTTTCACCGTTTGATATTATGTGGAGCCAGGACATCTCTGGTGGACCTATGTCCTGAACTCGGCTCTCCCACCTCAGAGGCACAGGCCTGACACCTGGCTGGAGCACCAAGACACTGTCGCCACATGGCTCAGAAGAAAAGGAAGAAAAGAAAGAAAGAAAGAAAAAAAGAAAGAAAGAAAGAAAATAAATAAATAAAATATATTTATGAAAATAAAATTTTTTTTAAATTATTAAAAATTAAAAAGTAATTTTAAAAAAGGAAAGAAAGAAAGAAGAGATCAACCAAACCAAAAAACAAATCTACCAATGATAACAAACACTAAAAACTATACTTAAAAAAGAAAAAAAAACGGACAGACAGAACCCTAGGACAAATGGTAAAGCAAAGCTATACAGACAAAATGACACAAAGAAGCATGCAGATACACACTCACAAAAAGAGAAAAAGGAAAAAAATATATATATCTATATATTAAAAAAAATGAGAGAGAGAGCAACAATTCAATAAACATATCTACCAGTGATAATAAACTCTAAATACTAAACTAAGATAAACATAAAACCAGAAACAAATTAGATGCAGAAAGCAAACCCCAAGTCTACAGTTGCTCCCAAAGTCCACCGCCTCAATTTTGGGATGATTCATTGTCTATTCAGGTATTCCACAGATGGAGGGTACATCAAGATGATTGTGGGGATTTAATCTGCTGCTCCTGAGGTTACTGGGAGAAATTTCCCTTTCTGTTCTTTGTTCACACAGCTCCTGGGGTTCAGCTTTGGATTGGCCCTGCCTCTGCATGTAGGTCACCTGAGGGCATCTGTTCCCGCCCAGACAGGATGGGGTTAAAGGAGCAGCTGGCTGGGGGCTCTGGCTCACTCAGGCCAGGAGGAGCAGGGGATACAGAATGAAAGGCAAGCCTGCGGTGGCAGAGGCCGGTGTGACGTTGCAACAGCCTGAGGCGTGCCATGTGTTCTCCGGGGGAAGTTGTCCCTTGATCACGGGACCCTGGCAGTGGCGGGCTGCACAAGGTCTCGGGAGAGGGGTGTGGATAGTGACCCGTGCTTACACACAGGCTTCTTGGTGGCTGCAGAAGCCGCCTTAACGTTTCATGCCCATCTCTGGTGTCTGCACTGATAGCCACAGCTCACACCCATCTCTGGAGCTCGTTTAGGTGGTGCTCTGAATCCCCTCTCCTCATGCACCCTGGAACCTCTTAGGCAGTTCCAGACTTTTTCCCGGACTCTCTCCTGGCTCGCTGTGGCACACTAGTCCCCTTCAGGCTGTGTTCACACAGCCAACCGCAGTCCTCTCCCTGGGATCTGAACTCCAAAGCCCGAGCCTCAGCTCCCAGCCCCCACCCATCACGGCTGGTGAGCAGACAAGCCTCTCAGGCTGGTCAGCAGTGATCGTCTGTGTGGGAATCTCTCTGCTTTGCCCTCTGAACCCCTGTTGCTGTGCTCTCCTCCAGACTCTGAAGCTTCCCCCTGCCACCCCCCCCATCTCTACCAGTGAAGGGGCTTCCTAGTGTGTGGAAACTTTTCGTCCTTCACAGCTCCCTTCCAGAGGTGCAGGCCCCGTCCCTATTCTTTTGTCTCTGTTTTTTTCTTTTTTCTTTTGCCCTACCCAGGTATGTGGGGAGTTTCTTGCCCTTTGGGAAGTCTGAGGTCTTCTGCCAGCGTTCAGTAGGTGTTCTGTAGGAGTTGTTCCACATGTAGACGTATTTCTGATGTATTTGTGGAGAGGAAGGTGATCTCCACGTCTTACGCCTCTGCCATCTTGAAGGTCTCCCTACTTTTTCTTTATAAAGCTGCTGAACTTTCATTTGAAAAGTTATTCTTTGGTAATTTTATTGAAAATAAATAGGATATTTTTAATCAGAGTAGATAGTTGGATACTGAGCCTTAAACTGGAATCAGTGCACTCTCATTATCCATCAGTGCAGGAGCCTGATTTCTCCCCCTGGACAACTAGGCACTCCAATACTTGTTTAATAAAGAATTTGGTTTTTGCCTTCCTTTGGCTAATGCTCATTAAAGAGAGTATTGAGTTTTGTCTACATAAAAGATATTCATTGGACCAAGTTCACATGTGCTTTAATTTGAGGGGAATAGTTCTTCTACAGCATGAAGGTGAAGGGCCAATAGAGAGAATACTGGATAAGGGGCAATATGCTTCTCCCTGGCCTCCAATAATAGATTTGGGAACACCCTATCTTAACTCTCCCAGAAAGAGGCAACTAGCTCTCTTTCCTCACTAGAAATACTACACAAATTCAGGAGGAAAAAGAAGAAACACATTTGTTTGTTTTTCATTGTGAGCATATTTCACACAGGTCATCAGCTGACATCAGCAGATGGCCCCATAGCAATGGGGCTGGTAAGATAAATTTTACCCTTGATTATTAAAATAACCAAATCATTTTGATTTGACACTCAAATAATAATGTTAAAACAATTAAGTTTATTGAACAGACAATAAAATATCCTTTTAATTTTAAATCAAATATCCTTTTTAAATGCCACAATACAACTTAAGATGTTTTGTTTTTGCACATCAAGATAGCTGGAATTTAAAGGATTAATACCAATCAATGAAGTACATACCACTTAAACTTGGATATTTGCATACATTCTCTGTAGGTGTCAGCATTGCTTTGTAACAGCTGTATATCCAGAACTGTGTTTTCATCATGTCATAGGATGTAGTTTTTATGTTTAGTTCAGACTTAAAAATCAGAAGAGTCAATCCAAGGCTTAAGGACGTCTCTTGGACCATTCTTTATTTTTTAACATAACAAGTTGTGACTGAATGATTAAATTCCAGTTGGTAAAAAATGTATGTTTATGTTCCTGCTTTAGCTATGAATGAGTACTTTCAAGGTTTTGCATGGCATTCTCTGAGTTTAGAAAAAAAAAATGCTGTGAAAAAGTATGCTACAACATTCTGATTATATTTGGAATACTTAGAGATGATATTTCATTACTTGTTGTTGAGAGAACAGTTTATGTAGAATTCTACAGAGTGATTCATATCATAGGCATCACTGCATTATCGTGTACATTTCATTGTTCTTAAGGTTCCAGGAAAAAAAGGTTTTAGAATATGATGCACAAGATGCTATACCAGGCAAAGCCCTTTCCATTAGTATCGTAAAAATAGCCACAACTAAAGAAAACATACATAAAATTGTATAGCAGGAAATAAATTGAACCAATTATGTTCAGCTGTTGTATTGTGTTATTAGAATTCAGTCTAAAGTGCACTTCAATTTTAAAAGGAGAGATATATATGTTCACACCAAGAGGGTATCTATTCTTGGGGCAGTTTCTCATTCTCTATCCTTCAGTAGAGACTTTATTAATGAGTACTATATTCAAGGCTCAGAAAATTCAGTTAGATCCTGCAGTGATGGAATCTGGTTTAATAAATGCTTTCTATAACTGAACTTGCACCCACAAGCAGTCCTGCTATGCATAGCCTCTGTCAGTAGGGACTTATTCAGTGCCTACACGGCTCTCATTCTCTAGTGCATTGTTAGAATTACTGAGGGTGTAACACTTACAAGTGAACAAATCACTTGAATTATGTTCAAGTTTGTCATCACAAAACCAAGATTATATGCATTTATACTTATGATTGTATATTGTAAATTTTAACGGACTATTATAATTGTAAAGTGTTACAGAGAAAGATCAGGATCTTAGAAAGCACATAGCTAGGTGTAACAATTGAGTGTGGAAGTCATTTCAAGCAAGAAAAAGAGACATCATGAACCTTTCTGTTCACTCAGTTGCTTGCTTGCTTGTGTGCTTTATTTATTTATTTATTCATTGCAATTTTATTTTTTATTCTTTTTTTAAATTTAACTATACATTGATTTACAATGTTTCAGCTGTACAGCAAAGTAATATCTTGTAATAACCTATTTATTTATTTTTATTGAAGTATAGTTGACTTACAGTATGATATTAGTTTTAGATGTACAACATAGTGATTCAATATTTTTATAGATTATATTCCATACAAAGTTATAAAATATTGACTATATTCACTGTGCTCTACAATATATCCTTATAATTTATTTATTTTATATCTAGTAGTTTGTACCTCTCAATCCCCTTTACTTATTTCACCCCTCCCCCCACCCCTCTCCCCTCTGGTAACCACTAGTGTGTTCTCTATCTGTGAATGATTTCTGTTTTGTTATATATGTGTGTTTGTTTTATTATTTTAGATTCCAAAATCAGTTGCTTTCAATGATATGCTAGTAACTAGCAACTTTACTAGCTTCCTTTTTTATATATGCTGGAATGATAATATGTTAGTAAATACTGTGAATTTTTCTCCAGTAAATGATACCAAAATAATTTTATAATCATTTTGCAGCTCCTTTTCAGGCAGGCATTCTTCAAAACATCTGAAATAGGGTAGTTTGTGTGTGCAAAAAAATCAAAAGCAGTTTCTCTTTGAATTCCACACAACATATGGAATCTCACTTGCAGCTGGCAGATGTACCTCTGGAAAAAAATCAGAAATTTCCTCCATATCTCTCCAGAAAGTGAATCCTTATGAATCAACTTTGATTATTTTCTCATGTAAAAGTGAAATAAAAATGCAGCTGAAACACACTACCTAGAGAATGCCACTATGTGCAGCTTATTGCTAACATGAAGATGTTTAGAGGGAAGCTGTTAGAAAGATATACTTCTTAGAGGTTGAAAATACAAACCCAAAATTTTCCTATCATTATTCATTTTAAAACAGTTAATTTTTTATGCATTTCAGTGAAAGCCATTCTCATACATAAATACTGACAACGTCAAGAGGAAGATTATTGGTCAAATGATAGCAAAATGGTTTTGATGGTTTGAATCTCGGGGACAGAAATACAAAATGTCAGAGCTGGAAAGGACCTACAGTACAATCTAATCCAGTTCTTTCATTTTTATAGGTGAGAAAATTGAGGTTCAAAGAGGTTCCACCAACACCCAGTCACTCAGGACCAGTTCCACAAACCAAGGCCTTTGTTGTGATCTCAGCATTCCTTCTTTGATCCATGAAACCTACAGATTGACTTTGCACTTGGAATGTCTAAACAGAGTCAGATTGTGCCACAACATATCACTTGTTCAGCTTTTAAGCCAACTTACTCAACTAAAACTCAAAGTAAATATATGTATTTACTATTTGTCCTAGATCAAATAAGCTGACTTTGGAAAATTTTACATTTTAGTCAAATACCACAATTTCACATAAAAGCAGACTTAAAAATTAAGGTGGCCAGTTGAAGGAAATAACTAAATTTAGCCTAATCCTTTGTACTTATGTGTATTGTGATAGTATTTTCAACACAAATTTCTTTTTACCTAAAGAATTTCTCAGTATTACTAGTTGTGACTACTCCAGTCTCTAGACTAGACATTGATTATAAACACCCTTCCATAAAACAGAAACATAATGGAATTTCTGTTTGATGAGCCATACATGTATTTTTATTAGAATTTCCACAATATTCTACAGGTACTTAGAACAAAAACTACATCCTAGGAATATTCTGTTTATAGACATATTTCAACAATGTTTTATATCATATTTGCAACTCATACATGAGACTTCATTTCTGATATTTACAAGACCATATCATCGTTGTTTGTTGAACACAACTTTTAAAGCGTTGTGTTTAAAACTTATGTGAAACTCTCTCATTTTTTCCTCTGGCAACAAATCTCACTGCTGACCAAATTTCGCAAGATGAAATGGTTTATTTTTAGATTGTGTGGAAAATCATTAGAAGCTACTACTGAGGTTCCAAAAGGTGCATACTAGTGCATATTCTTTGATAAGATCTCTTCTCCACCACAAATATATTCCTAGGTGACCATGCATTCTCGTTTCCTTGTTTCTCCCGGTCAGTCCTAGTTTATGCCTGTGGTTACAGAAGAGTAGTAATATCCCTGGCACTCTCAAAAGTATCGTAGTTTAGGTGATAATTTTTATGCTTACTATAGCGATGACGCAAGCCAAAAAATACAGTATTTACAGTCCTCCTAGTATACACAAAAAAGATAAAATATTGGGGAAGCTGCTTAGAGTTTGCTATGTGAGCCTGATGTTACTGCTATAATTAAAACTAAACCCCTCATGGCCTCAGCCCAACTGCTACATATTCTTCATGGTCACATGAGGTGGTTTTGAGGGTCAGCATGTTATTTGCTTCAGTTCTTCAATTTAGTCTTAAGAATGGTCACACTGAATTGCAAGGTCAATGTTGTTAATAATCTTTATCTTTTCTCTCTAAAAACTTATCATTCTTTCTAAAAATCTATATGCTGTGGTTTCTGATCCTTCATCACACAGAACACAAAGTTGTCCTGCTTCCTCCTTTTTCCTTGTCATAAAAGAGTATCTAAGGGAGTCTGGAGTTGAAAGAGCTTTCAAATACTGACCAGAGTCTTCCGACAGTACAGTAGCAGAAAGAACAGTAAAAATAGCTCACTTACATTAGCCTCTGTGTCAGGAATATTTAAAAATTAATACTATTTTAATACTTACATATCATGTTACTTGACCTTATAGTCAACCTTGAATTATTTAACTTGTGGTTAGAGATGATCAAAGTTGATAGTAAAAAATAATTTATAGAGCACATGCAATTACAAACTGTTTTATTGGCAATATAGAAGAGAAAAATGAAATCTCTATTGCTGCTGGATATTATATGATTGCTGGTAATATTTATAATACTAATTTGCTAAACTGAGCTCTGGCAGAGAGGCAGTGCTTCTTAGGTGATCACGGTGCATTTTAGCAGTCACAGTAGTCTTGGCACAAAAGGTCATGAACAAAAATTCATTTTCCTATGGGCAGAACAAAGACTCTTACACCTAGAATTCCCCTGAATTGCTACAGATTAATAGTGTTTTTCTGTGTGTGTGTGTGTGTGTGTGATGTGTGGTGTGTGTGTTTAGGTTGTAGTTGTGTGCATGTGGGAAAGAGAAAGAAAGAAAAACCAGTTTTTAACCACATTCATACCTCTGGAATGGCTCTTGCCACCTTAACCTCCATGGCAGCTCACAGGGCAAGACTGATTTAAGAGGAAAAAAAATTCCCTTCCAAACTGGAAGACAAAAAGCTTATGACAGAGGAAATTAACCCAGTTAAAATGTTAAAGTAACATATAGCAATATTTCTGGAATATATCCTTAGATAAGAAAAAAAAAGAATCAATGTATAATTTTTCATATAGTTTAAGAAAACCCCAAAATTAAAACATTTCATTTGACTGGCACCATGTTAATCCAACACAAAAGGATCAATTGGAGGCCTGCATGAGCTTTCAGAGTTCAAATGGAAACATAACAAAATTAAATTCTTCATAATTAATACTGTATTATAGTCAAAATACCAACTCTTTGTCAAGTCATGGCAAATGTAATCAAGTCAAACACTAGAGACCATATGAATATACGAAAATTAAAGATGAAATGAGGAGATAAGCCTGCCAGATTTCACAGCTTAAAAAAATAATGTTGAGATTCAGCCTCCCTAAGTTCAAAGATGATAAATGAGAAGGTTAAAAAACAAACAAACAAACAAACAAACAAAAATATGTCACTGAATGGTCTGTGACATTACCTTCATTGTTTGGCCCACAAATTATGGCATTAGACAAATGTTCTTGCATCTTGCAAGTGTAGCCTATTTTGAAATTATTGCCCAGTATTGGACCTGTGACACCTTCATTATTCTTTAAGTCTGATGAAGATTTTAAATTCTAAACTGAATTATAAAAATAAATACTAATATTAAAGAGCAAACTCTAATCTGGCTAAGTGTACATTTGATTAGATAAGGTACAAAAACAATTAAGACAAGATTATTCTGGCACTAAGAGATTATTGAGTAGTAGCTATATAGTTAAACTATCTTGATAATATCATTAATGTCACTATTATTCTTTTAAAATATTTTAATAACACATACACATTTGGCCTTCCTTTGCAGCTCCATCCTGTCTCCTTGGGAAACAGGGAGTCCTGACACACTTGGGATCAGCCAAACTCAGCCTTCATCTTGAATTACTGAGATTCACACTGGTGAGGCTTCTCCCAGGATCTACCCTTTTCTGGTCTGAGTGCCTAACCTCCCAACAGTGGGCCTCAGGCTCTCATTAGGCCATAGGAAGAAAGTATGTCATTAATTTTTTCTTTCTCTGGGCCTCTCAGAGACTCTGACACCTCCTGATTGTCTGGAGCTCTTGAGAACAAGTCACTGCTTAGCTCAGAAGTAGATACTATGGACTTGGGAAAGTAACTCTATTTTCAGAATTCTCCCCTAAGCAACGTGCTTTAAGCCTAAATTTTCTAGACAATTAGGTAGTTATTACTGTATATATCCCATGGGCCTTTTGGCATGAAACTACTTTGCTGCAAATAAATTGAATAGCACCTTGCTCTTAATATGCTGGTAAAAAAAGATTAAAAAGCTCCCTCTGATACTTCAAAGAAGTGGGAATTTTTCTCATGGTTATATTAATGTGTATGCCAACATGTATTATATTAATTGTTTGTGCATGTTACATTAATATGTATATCAAAATAATATTTATATGCCTATTTATATATTGAAAAAATGTCTCACAATTTGTCATAACTTAATAGCTTAATACATGAAAAACAATCTTGTTTTAACTTAATAAATAGAAAAATCTATTCTCTTCTATGTAAGAAAAGAACAAGAATTTTCAACAAGATTGTTGCTAGTTTTCTCTCTGTTTTTGAGTTTCATTTAGTCCATTTTGGAAAGTTGGGCCTCTTCAAATTACTGTACTCAACTTCCACATGTATGGCTAAGTTCTCACTAAGAAAAAACTTTCTATCTAACTAATACAAATATCTAATAGCAAATATCAATTCATCTTCACAATTTATGACATTTTTTTAGATTATGGTATAAATACATTGTTTTCTGGTAATGAAAACTGACTAAATATCTGTTGGAAGAACTGATACTAATGTTTGCTCCAAAACTGGCAAATTTCAAGTCAGGAGCTTCTGACCTTGTTAAAGACAATGGCTAATTCATCATGTATGTATAGAGAGAGACAGAGACAGGGGCACAGAGACAAAAAGAGATATAGAGAGACAGAAAAAGGGTCAGAGAGAGAGAGAGAGAGAGACAGAGAGACAGAGGAGAGAGAGAGAGAGTTTCAGCATAATAAAAACACATTTTCAAAAACCGTTACTTTTTTGTGTATGAGAAAATAGAGAAGATTTATAAATTGATAAAAAATCATTTGGGATTTTTGAAAAAGTACAAGAGATGCTGATTCAAAATTAATTGAAATTTTCCTGGCAAAACTTTCCTCAAAAGAGCCATCACCAATTGATATTTTTTGAGTGAATATTATTTTGTTTATGTTTTAATTTGCCTATTAAATTTTTGAGGGTCATCCTAAGGAGCCTGGAGAAAAGTAATTTATAATAATACCATGTATTTGGTAGGCACACAATAAACAATGACTGATGATGATACCATATGATTCCAGGCTCTGGCGTCTCACACTGAGCTTGGTTGAATTGCTAAGAGAAGAATGTCAAGTAGCCCTCTTTCTTGTTTTGTTCTCTTGTCTAACCTATATACAACCTATATATAATTTATTGGCTTTTAAGAAATAATAACAAGCTTAACTTTTCTTTCCATACAGGAAAGCAGACGTTTTTGTGATCTACAGAACATAGAACATACAAACAGATGCACAAATCTATCCATCTCTGTAGATATGAAAGTGTATGTGCTTGTGTATGTGTGCTTGTGTGAGTATGTGTATAAATGTGTGTGTGTGTTGCAATAAGAAGACTTGTCAAGAAGAATTGTGTGGTTGACATAGATAAGACAGCCAGTTATTCTTCAGTAAATTTTCAGTAACTTCCCTGTGCTCCTCTAGAGTTTTCAAGTGGATATTTTTGTGCTGAGATCAATGGTTACATTTTAGTCCAGGAAAATCTAATAAACAAAACATGATCCAAATGAATGTACATACCTTTTAAAAATGTTTTACAAGGCATATTGAATTTTTTTTTCTCAAGTAGTCAAGACGTACAAATGATTTAAACCAGAAGTTGGCCCTGGAGATAAAAGCCTAGGGCATATTTGGATCCAGATGACTTGAAAATACTGAGTTTATCCTGTGAACATGGCCGGTGATAACAAACTGTTCAAGAAGGAGACCTAGGAAAGGCATGAAAAAAGACAAATGAGAGGTGTCACTTGAAAAATCTTATATATCAGTTATGTCCACCCTTCCCACCTCCACTCCCATAAACTTTTTTTTTTTAAGTTGGACTTTACCTAATATTGCTGAGGACTGATCAGTATTGCAACAGGAAAACTGTTTTTTTTTTTTTTTTAAATGTGATTGGATACCTAAAGCCCAAATGGAGGTGACACCACAGAATACAATTTCCTGATGCTATTAGAAAGAAAGGCAATTGATTTAAAACTATTTTTTACCTTAGTATCTATTGCAAAATGTCAAGCTTTATCAAATGTTAAATGTCACTTCTTTAAACCTATGGTTTTGAAACGTTACTGTTTTATTAAAGGTATCACTCTGACCTAGATTAGCGATATGAATTGTTATTTTGCATTATGATTTGACAAGTACCTCTATGTCTTATTGTCTTATTACTTAAGGAAAAAAATACATTGTTTAAATATCTCTTTTATTAGAATAAAAATGTTAAGTAGTAAGAGCAGTAATTCAAGGAGAGTATATTTTATTAATCAATAACAGGTTCTTTCCTTTTTTTCAGTGCAAGCCATTTCCTTCCAAATTGAAAGTATTGAGTTCTTATTTATTTATTTATTTAATTTAAAAAATTCTAAACAAAATGAATATTTTTTTAATTCTTGAATTTTATTTTATTTTTTTATACAGCAGGTTCTTATTAGTTATCTATTTTATACATATTAGTGTATACATGTCAATCCTAATCTCCCAATTCATCCCCCACCCCCCCACTTTCCCCGCTTGGTGTCCATACGTTTGTTCTCTACATCTGTGTCTGTATTTCTGCCCTGCAAATCGGTTCATACCAATTTTCCAGATTCCACATATATGCGTTAATATACGATATTTGTTTTTCCCTTTCTGACTTACTTCACTCTGTATGACAGTCTCCAGATCCATCCACATCTCTACAAATGACCCAATTTTGTTTCTTTTTATGGCTGAGTACTATTCCATTGTGTATATGTACCACATCTTCTTTATCCATTCCTCTGTCGATGGGCATTTAGGTTGCTTCCATGACCTGGCTATTGTAAATAGTGCTGCAATGATCATTGGGGTGCATGGGTCTTTTTGAATTATGGTTTTCTCTGGGTATGTGCCCAGTAGTGGGATTGCTGGGTCATATGGTAATTCTATTTTTAGTTTTCTGAGGAACCTCCATAATGTTTTTCAGAGTGGCTGCACCAACTTACATTCCCACCAACAGTGTGGAGGGTTCCCTTTTCTCCACACCCTCTCCAGAATTTTTTATTTCTAAACTTTTTACTGATGGCCATTCTGACTGGTGTGATGTGGTACCGCATTGTAGTTTTGATTTGCATTTCTCTAATAATTAGCAAAGTTGATCATCTTTTCACATGCCTCTTGGCCATCTGTATGTCTTCTTTGGAGAAAAGTCTATTTAGGTCTTCTGCCCATTTTTTTAATTGGGTTGTTTGTCTTTTTAATATTGAGCTGCATGAGCTGTTTATATATTTTGGAGATTAATCTTTTGTTGATTTGTTTGCAAATATTTTCTCCCATTCTGAGGGTTGTCTTTTCATCTTGTTTGTAGTTTCCTTTGCTGTGCAAAAGCTTTTAAGTTTCTTTAGGTCCCATTTGTTTATTTTTGTTTTTATTTCCATTACTCTAGGAGGCAGATCAAAAAAGATCTTGCTGTGATTTATGTCAAAGAGTGTTCTTCCTATGTTTTCCTCTAAGAGTTTTATAGTATCTGGTCTTTCATTTAGGTCTTTAATCCATTTTGAGTTTATTTTTGTGTATGGTGTTAGGAAGTGTTCTAATTTCATTGTTTTACATGTAGCTGTCCAGTTTTCCCAGCACCACTTATTGAAGAGATTGTGTTTTTTCCATTGTATATCCTTGCCTCCTTTGTCATAGATTAGTTGACCATAGGTGCATGGGTTTATATCTGGGCTTTCCATCGTGTTCCATTTATCTGTATTTCTGTTTTTGTGCCAGTACCATATTGTCTTGATTGCTTTGTAGTATAGTCTGAAGTCAGGGAGTCTAATTCCTCCAGCTCTGCTTTTTTTCCCTCAAGACTGCTTTGGCTATTCAGGGTCTTTTGTGTCTCCATACAAATTGTGAAATTTTTTGTTCTATTTCTGTAAAAAATGTCACTGGTAATTTGATAGGGATTGCACTGAATCTGCAGATTGCTTTGGGTAGTTTAGTCATTTTCACAATATTGATTCTTCCAATCCAAGAACATGGTATATCTCTCCATCTGTTTATGTCATCTTTGATTTCTTTTGTCAGTGTCTCATAGTTTTCTTACAGGTCTTTTACCTCCTGAGGTAGGCTTATTCCTAGGTATTTTATTCTTTTTGTTGCAATGGTGAATGGGATTGTTTCCTTAATTCTCTTTCTGATCTTTCATTGTTAGTGTATAGGAATACAAGAGATTTCTGTGCATTAATTTTTTATCCTGCAACTTTACCAAATTCATGGATTAGCCTCAGTAGTTTTCTGGTGACATCTTTAGGATCCTCTATGTACAGTATCATGTCATCTGCAAACAGTGACAGTTTTACTTCTTCTTTTCTAATTTGGATTCCTTTTATTTCTTTTTCTTCTCTGATTGCCGTGGCTAGGACTTCCAAAGCTATGTTGAATAATAGTGGCGAGAGTGGACATCCTTGTCTTGTTCCTGATCTTAGAGGAATGCTTTCAGTTTTTCACCATTGAGAATGATGTTCACTGTGGGTTTGTTGTATATGGCCTTTATTATGTTGACATAGGTTCCCTCTATGCCCACTTTCTGGAGAGTTTTTATCATAAATGGATGTTGAATTTTGTCAAAAGCTTTTCTTTCATCTATTGAGATGATCATATAATTTTTATTATTTAATTTGTTAATATTGTGTATCACATTAATTTGTGTATATTGAAGAATCCTTGCTTCCCTGGTATAAATCCCACTTGATCATGGTGTATGATTCTTTTAATATGTTGTTGGATTCTGTTTGCTAGTATTTTGTTGAGGATTTTTGCATCTATATTCATCAGTGATATTGGTCTGTAATTTTCTTTTTTGTAGTATCTCTGTCTGGTTTTGGTATCAGGGTGATTGTGCCTTGTAGAATGAGTTTGGGAGTATTCTTTCGTCTGAAATTTTTTGGAAGAGTTTGAGAAGAATAGGTATTAACTTTCTCTATATTTTTGATAGAATTCACCTGTGACACCATCTGGTCCTGGACTTTTGTTTGTTGGAAGATTTTTAATTACAGTTTCAAATTCATTACGTGTGTTTGGTCTATTTAAATTTTCTATTTCTTGCTGGTTCAGTCTCGGAAGGTTGTACTTTTCTAAGAATTTGTCCATTTCTTCCAGGTTGTCCATTTTACTGGCATATAGTTGCTTGTAGAAGTCTCTTATGATCCTTTTTATTTCTGCAGTGTCAGTTGTGATTTCTCCTTTTTCATTTCTAATTTTACTGATTTGAATCCTCTCCCTTTTTTTTTTTGATGAGTCTGGCTAAAGGTTTATCAGTTTTGTTCATCTTCTCAAAGAACCAGCTTTCAGTTTCATTGATTTTTGCTATTGTTATCTTCGTTTCTATTTCATTTATTTCTGCTCTGATTTCTTTCCTTCTACTAACTTTGGGTTTTGTTTGTTCTTCTTTCTCTAGTTGATTTAGGTGTAAGGTTAGGTTGTTTATCTGAGATTTTTCTTGTTTCTAGAGGTAGGATTTAATTGGTATAAACTTCCCTCTTAGGACTGCTTTTGCTGCGTCCATAGTTTTGGGGTCATTGCATTTTCATTGTCATTTGTTTGTATGTATTTTTTAATTTCCTTTTTGAACCCTCAGTGATCTCTTGGTTATTTAGTAGCTTGTTGTTTAGCTTCCATGTGTTTGTGGGTTTTACAGTTTTTTTCCTGTAATGGATTTCTAACCTCATAGTGTTGTGGTCAGAAAAGATGCTTGATATGATTTCAATTTTCTTAAATTTACCGAGGCTTGATTTGTGACCCAAGATGTGATCTACCCATGGAGAATGTTCCTTGTGCACTTGAGAAGAAATGAGAGAAAATTTAAATATTATTTATCTTTAGACAGCACATAGCCTTTTTCAAACTTAAAATAAAAAGAAAAAGAAAGGAATTAGAGGCTATGGTGTCTGTTGGAGAGAGATTGAGCTGTGTTCCCATCTACTGTAAAGCCTGGATATAGAATTTACCTTCTCTGCTATAAATATTTCAGAGATACTGAAAGTTAAAATATCTCCCAATCAGATGAGAATGTTGATCACTTTTAGCCAGGTTAAAACAGATCAAAATTAATTATAGCCCACATCTTCATGATGGAGATTACCCCAATAATTTCAATAATAATAGTTACCATTTACTAAGTGCTTGGACACTAATGCTAAATCTCAGTTAATCTATATGACAGCACCATTAGGTAGATACTAAAATGTTCCCATTTTCTAGATTTGAAAACTGAGGTTTACAAGGATTAAGTAATAGTCTAGTCATATAGCTCTAAATGGTTGAGTCATCATCCAGTGTTGTCCATCCCAGAGACTGCACTCATTACCACCACCCTATACTGCATGTTTCTCGTGTAAGAAGGTTTTAAATTAATCTACAGTTCAAAATTATTTTTTAAGAAGTATCTGGGTAAGGAAGAGAAGATATACTGAGAGTTGTCAGTATCTCCTATGATCAGTCATGAAAGCTCAAGAGAAATTAAGCAAGTTTTTATGCTTAAATATAATTTAAAGGGAAGGATTTGAAGAGGAGGAAGGAGAAATTTCCATTTGCAATGAACCTGCTCCAGAAGGAGCACCTTAAACCCCCATTTGCTGATGCCATTTGCTGCGTGAGTGAGTGAGTGAATGTGTGAGTGTGCATGCCTGTGTGTGTGTGTGTGTGTGTGTGTGTGTGTTTAGGTTACTCAGCGAGCAACCAAGCTCAGAAATTTGGCTCTGATCCACCCTGGGGTGCCAATAGGAACCTGGTAGGAAAATGAAATCCATTAATTAGAGTACAGGGTCAAATATGCATTTATTCATACAGCCAAACATAAGTCATGTTGTCTTTCACATTAAAAAAAAAAAAAAAAAAAAGTATGCACAGAAGCAAAAATCTGACGTTTAGACAATCGTTTGAATTTAATTGAGAAAGTCTCTGAAACTGTCCATGTATGAAGGAAATCATTACTTAAGCAATATTTGTATAATACAAATAAATTAGTGTCTAATACAAATAAATCCTTCTATTTTAATTAGCTGTAATCCACTGTAAATTTTTAAAATGTAAGAATGGGAGGCTGGACGGTATATAGGAAGGGAACACAATGGGGTAAACACAAAAGTACAGGATGTTCTAAGTAGAAGAGAACTTGAGGTTGAAGTAATTCTCTGGCACTCAAGGGCAGGAGCAGGGCAGGATATAAGGCTGGAAATACTATTAATACTAAACCAGAAATTAATTATAATTTATGTTTACAAAGAAGAAAATTTTGATTTTTATTTTGAACTAGGAAAAAAAAATTGTGCCCATGCTTTCCTCCTGCTCCTAGCATTGTGTAATCCAGGACAACGCAGGTAAGGGGACACTGAGGATACAGAATGTCCTCGAGGATAGCAGGCATTCTGTTAGTGGCACAGACATCATGTTACCCAGGAGTGGAATTTGCCCATATAGAGGATGTTGCTTCTATAAGAAAAAGTGGGATAGAGGCTGTGAATTGTTTGATTCTGAGAAGGTATTTGGCCCTCGTTCACAATGGGGCAGATGGTACATCAGATGTGGAAGAGGGTGTGCTTGTGTATCTAAGTAGTTCTGAGAATATTAAGATATGTCAAACCATGATTCAAAAGATGCATTGTAAGTTCTTTCTATCGGCTCAATAATAACTTTCATTCTTAATATACTAGCTTTTCTGCCTTTGTATTATTTTTTCTTCAAAGTGTTTATTATATTTATTAAATCTATTGTACAGTGATGAAAGAATTTGAATTATTTACATGGTCAGCCTTTGAGAAAATAACCTGATTTAATCAGAGGATGCAAATGTATCATGTCTCTTTTATTTATTTATTTATTTATTTATTTAAACTTTATTGGCATATAATTGCTCTACAATGTTGTGTCAGTTTCTACTGTATAACAAAGTGAATCAGCTATATGCATTCATATATGTGACCACCTAGAGGGGTGGGATGGGGAGGGTAGGAGGGAGACGCAAGAGGGAGAAGATATTGCTCGGTTTGTTAAAATGAAGTTTAATGAGCCTAAACCAAAGCATTTTCTTTCTTTAAAAAAATCATTTTACTCACTACACACCACACTTGAAAAAATACAAAGAGCAAAAAAGTGTTTTTAGTTTAATAACATTTTCAATATGAATATTGTTACCATAATTGATTTTTAATCATAAATTTTACACAAATAAAAAGAGAGGTTTGAATTTTACAAGGAATTTTGATCCTAAGGACATACATGATATTATGGGTTTAGTTTTTCTCAAAATGTAATTAACCAGAAACTCTACAAGATGGTCCATAAAATATACAGCATTATTTGTCTGCTGTAGTGAGAAATCTGACACCCTCTTTCTGTCCTAAAGATAACTGAGTTTAGAATACAAACAGCACAGGACAGCTAAACTGTCAACCTCCATAAAGGCAGTGATGGAAGAGTACTCAGCACTTCAACTCGCACGGCTTTAAGCAATTGGTGAGCCGAATTAATTGTCAGAGTAGAGTAAGTCTCAGGAAAACATTGGCTGAATGTTTCTCTTCTCCTTTTGTTGTTCTTTGGGGGGTAGGGATAGAGAGGAGACAAAATTTTGTAAAATGTCCTTTAAAAAGGAAACTATGTAAATAGGATCTGAATCACCTTTTAGTGCCTCATGATCACAATTTAGTAGAGACCTGTGGGTCTAGAATCTATTTTACTTAGAAAGAGAGGCGAGATTGGGCACTTTGCCTTTTTAGGTTTGTCCTTGCTCTCCTTCCAGCGCTTATACAGACTAGGTGCATATTCAGGGGCAAGATTTCTTATTCACAAAGAAGGTTGGGTTAGTGTCCATGGATTTCAGAATTGTCTGGAGAAATAATCTAAGTATTTCTTCAGCACAAAGTTAGCTGGATATTAGCATTGATTTTCTAGTACTAGAAAAAAATTAAATTACCTTAAATATTAAGGTATATTTCTCTATCTCAAATTTACTAGTTAACTCAACTTACTGTCTTTTGAATTATGTTTTTCTCCCTGAGGGATAAAAAGTAAATATCAGTGTTTAGATTAGACAGGCAAGTAGAAAGAGAACTTATACTTGAGTACATCCTATGTATATCAGGCATTGTGGTACATGCTTCCCATATCTTACTTTATTTAATCCTCAAAAACGAAAGCTATACAAGAAGGAGGAGATATGGGGATATATGTATATGTATAGCTGATTCACTTTGTTATAAAGCAGAAACTAACAGCACGCCATTGTAAAGCAATTATACTCCAATAAAGATGTTAAAAAAAAAGAAAGCTATAAGTATTATAATTTCCATTTTATATCTAAGTAATCTAAGGTTTATTATAGAGAAGGTTAAGTTGTTTGTACAGTGTCACACTGTTTTAAATTCAAAGAGTTTCTATGAGAATCCACATGATGGATTACAAAAGTTCTCTGCACCGTGTCATATTGTACAAACCCATAGAAACAACTGTTTGCTGTCTACAGCAACATATCACCATGAAGTGACATGTTAGAGTTATGACCCAACAGAACAAGCGTTAAGTATATGAATAAGGTTTTCTGCATTCTAATGCTAGATGTGAGCTAAATTTCTGACTTAAAATGAATGATTCAATATTTTTGGCTAAATGGACATTTAAATAATGTTAATTTGATGAGAGTGTTATTGCATTATATAATATTGTTAGATTAATAAGCAGAACTGAAATATCACTGCAATACTATTTTTTGTAATTGCTTATTTCTGCCACTGACTTCATTGTATAAATTAAAAATCAGATTCCCCTAAAGTTTTTTTTTTTGGCTTATACTTTTTGTGTTTTTTCTCTTTTTATAATGCAATCAATTACAACTACTTTTAATATATTGTTATGCCAGCTTCTTCCAGAATCTAACCTCAAAATGTCTATCATGTCACTCTTAAATGACCCATTAAATGTTTCATAATACACAAATATACTAACAAAACAATTTTCTCACTAAGAGTGACTCTGTCACCAATTATTTAAATAGCTGCTTATTTCTTCTTCTGCAGTATTCTGGATTTTTCTCTTTTCTTCTCTTCTGTGCTTTCTCTCTCCCTTTCTTCCTCCTCCCTCTCCCCTCTTCCTCTTCCTCATCCTCCTTCTTTCCTCCTTCTCTCTCTCTTCTTCCCCCATCTCTCCACTTTCCCTCTCTCATCTATGTCTATTTCTCTATCTCTATCTCCCCCCTTTCCCTTTCTCCCTCATTCCCTCCAGTTGGTTAGGTTTTTATACCCCTGCCTTTTCCCATTTAACACCTACAATGGACCAGCCATTGTCCTAGGTGCTGAGTACACAGACTATTGACTCAGTTCATGCTTCCCTCTTTCCTATTCTAGTTAACTTCCTCACTTCTTGAATCCTGAGCTAAAGGCCCTCTGTGAGAGCTTCCCCAGTTTCCTCTAGACAGAAATAATCCCTCTGTACTTCTTTTGAAGGAGTATAATAATTATAGTATTTAGTTACAATGAAGTAATATTGGTGAAATGAAGTTGAAGGTGGAATAATGTGTGTTCTATCATAGAGGAAACAGCACAAGATTTCAATTTTGTGGTAGAAAATTTACAAATAGAATATGTTAAATGTGGGTAAGAAACAGCTGACTATAATCAAACCCATAGCTACTCAGTCTTCACATCAGGTACCATGAAGAACAATATAGAAGCATGTAATATATGTGAGGAATATTAGGCAGAGAATCCAGAGATCCTAATCTAGCTCTTGGTTCTGTCTCTTACTAGCTATTTCACACTGGGCAATGAGTTTATTCCCTTCGATTCTAAATTTTTGTATGTCTGTATTCTGAACATCTGTAAAACTGGTAAATTGTCTATGAATTAAACAACACCTAATGTCCTTTCCACTTATAAATTCTATGATTTCAAGAACTTTAAATGCCCTCAAGAGAGTAAATCTTGGTGATATATCCACTCCTACCTTATAAACTACCTTACATCCAAATACCACCAACATTTAGTATACCTGATTTGGTAAAGTATTTTCTTTTACTTATTAGCTGTCTGGCTGTGGTAGGTAAGATTTTGTTTTGCTTGGGTTTTGTTCCTGTTGCCTCATACTGTGCTTTGAAAACAATACAGTAGTTTGAATGAAGTGAGATGAAGATAAATATTGTCCTCAAAGCAGTGGTAGCCAAAGTTCAGCAAGTAGAGAGTGGGATAATGGCCCATTTCCTCTTTCGTATAAGTATGGGTGGTAGCCAAAGGTACTCTGTTGAATGTTGCTTCCTGTATACACTGTGTATCATTGTATGTGCTACTCTGGCCAAATTTTAGAAAGTATACCAAATGGAATTTCACACCAGGTTTGGAGGAGGAGAAAGGCAACAAAATGAGTTTACCTCCCTTCTCTTCACCCCAGTCCCAAAAATCCTCCACCAAACAGAGGAGGCTCATATATAACAAACATTTTCAGTGGAATGAACCTCTGGTTTGCCAAGCAGATGAATCAAGTATCAAGTAATTATTTTTGCCTTATATCCCAGCAAGAACTCCAGGCAGTTATAATCAACACTAATCTACATGACTGAGGGAGTATGCTTTCCTGCCCTCTACTGACAAAAACGCTCATTTTGACTCCCAGCTCCCAGTTATCTTGCCTCTAAGAGCGCACCTGTAAAAAGGGCCTTGTGTATTCCCAGATTTCCTCCTGACTCTCAGGTAACGCTTAGGGATTTATGAGGTGAAAAAGATCTCACAATTTAAATGGAAAGATTGGGAAAGAATTAAGCCTAAATAAAGAATCATGTCAGGAAAAGTCAGTGCAAGAAAAAGGTAGAGGGGAGCCAGCAAAGGAAAAGGAGCCTCAGAAGGCTGCAGAGGTTAATAATCACTGTTTAAAAGAAAGCTTTGGTATTAATCTAGCCAATGGATAGGTGAACTGGAAAGCAACTGAAAATGTGGAGTGGATTACTTAACTCTCAGTGCCTCAATTTTCTCATCTTTAAAATGGTACCCACATGAGAAGGTTGTTACTAAGGTCTAGTAAACTAATTCCAAAGCATTTAGCATTACATCTATTAAGTATTCCAGAAATATAAATTGTTGTTATTAATGTGATAATAATAAAGGATGAGTGATTATTTCATGAGCAGTTTAAGAGAAAACATAGTTATTTGGGACAAAAAAGTGGCAGAATTTGGAAATAAGAAGTGTAATCATCTTAAATTACAGAAGACTCTATGGGGATGGATCCTAGGTTGATAATGAAATAGAAAAAAAAATCATAAATATAGCAAAGTATAATTTGACATAGAAAAGTGAAAAAATGTGAATTAGAAGCAAATCTAACAATCTAATATTTTTAAACTGAGAATTTCAAAATAAACTTTAAAAGAAATCTAAGCAGGTATCAGAGCAACTATAGAAAAATAAATATGGAGGTAAATGCCAAACAGAGACAGGAAAATCCTGGAAACTTCTATTAACCTGCATAACTTCCCTCCTAATTATATTCATGGAAGATATATTAGTAGAACAATTTGTAAACAGCTCGATATATTCCGAATCTGACTGATCATTGATAGAATTTTTTAAAGCCAAGTCATCATTGTCCTCACCAGGGATACTAGTACCACTATGTGAGAAATTTCCAGTGACTGTGGAGATAGAATTCCCTGGCACCATCAACTGGCTGCCTTCTATGATAGTACATCCTCTCCAGACTGAGTAAAGGAATTTTCTCATTTAAAGGAACTGAAAGTGGGTTTCATATGAGATGGCTCTCCAGTGTGCAGTAAATAGTAAGTTGTAATCAGATTTTGTTTTCATGAGAGTTTTAGACATCTATTGAAAAAAAATGGGCAAGAAATATATACACAAAAAAATTCTGAGTAGAAGCATCTTAGAACACTGTGCATGTGTTGGGGGGGTGGTGTATAGACACACATACACATATTTACATACCACAATACTTGTTTTGAAAAGAAAAATGGAAAGTTGGAGAGGAGGCTAAAAATAAATTGTAGAAATTAGGACATTGGGAATATGTCCCATATCTGCAGATATGAATAATTAGAAGTGAGCTGATGATGGAACTCAGGTAGCCTTTCTACTCAAAAGATAGCTTACAGGTGAGACTGAGTAGGACAGTGAGCTTTAGTCCATATCTTTATGAAGTCATGGTGTGCTGAAAGATCCTGGATGCCATCTAGAATGTAATTTTAAATATTACATGCTTTCTAGATAGATTTAGTTATTGACTTTGTAGACATCAATATGTTTATTTCATGGCTGATTAGATTCTGTGTTGTTTGATAACTGGGATCCCTCAATTTGTTGGTTTTCCAATGCAGAAATTGTTCTTTTATATTGATATAAAATCCTGTAGTTCTGTATTTTTATATTCCATTCTTGTGAAATAAGTAACAAAGCCTCTCACAGGCTCACCATGCAAGTATGTAATTCTTATAGGGAAAATGAATCATGATATTAGGAAAGAAATCCTTCTCATTTACGGAATGTAGGAAAATGTCACTTGTGTATGTGTAAATTTTATTTGAGGAGATTACAAACATTAACATAGGAAATATTGCCCCATCCAATTGTGAGTGTGTGTGAAAAGCTAAGCAAAGTCTTTCATGCCTGTTACCATTCTCTGTATTTACCAAAAAAATTGTCAAATCTAAGAAGTTATGCCCATCACAGACTCCAACTAGAAACCTGAGCTAAGCTGTACAGGGGCCTTGAATACACTACATGAGACACTAAAACAGTTCAGTGGGTCAGATAAACAGATTCAGGAAGGATAGTTGTACCTAAAAGATTTCCTTTCCTTTTCCCTTTGTGCACTATGCTCATTCCCACACATAAGGTATCTACAGAAGAAAAGTTAGCAGTTAACAGAAACAAAATGCTTCAGAAAATATTTTAATATTTGTGATCATTTTACTTTAAAAACTATTATACAGGAGCATGAGACTTTTGCTCTGGTGTTATAGACACAAAATATCTCTAACATGTATTTGTTACTAGGCTTTTTCACATTTAGAATAGTTTTCTATTGTGAATAGAATTCAAATGAGTGGCTCACATATTAACAAACTAGTAGACTGGAGACAGACAAATATAATGTAACTAAAAGTTGGTTATTTAAAATGGAACTTAATGAAAAGATGAAAAGCCTTGAAAAAATGAAGGCAAATTGTCTAGACTATCAATGACGAGATGATTAAGTGCTGCCAGATCATCCAATCATCCAATGAAGGATGATTAAGTGCTGCCAGAGGAATCAGAATAACCTAATTTTATTTACATCTAGCTAAAAAGGTAGGTAGCATACTAATAAAGTCACAAATAATACTGAATTAAGAAGTGTTGAAAACCCCCAAGGTTTGCAGCTTCCTTTCCTCTCCAACTCACACTGCAGACAGATCAAAAGGGCTATTTTAATAATTCATATCTGACTAATCAAATTTCTAAAAACTGAGAAACATTTTATTCTCACAAAAATTCTCACTTCTGTAGATTTCTTCTCCTATACCTCTAATAGGTCTTGGAGATTTATCCCAAATTGCATAGAAATAGCCAAATCAGGAGACTGTGGTAAGCACCTTGGAAAAGAAAACACAAATCTAAAACAACAGAAGTTACAAAAATTGATCTAAATTCAGCCAAATATAGATAGAAATTTTGATTCATTCAGAAAGATACATATTAAACCTGACTGTAGGCTATAACCTAAATTATGTGTAAACATCTGTATAGTAACGGAACTTTTACTAGTTGCTTATTAGCCTAAGCTTAAATTCACATAAGACATTAACGAGAGAGTCAACATCAGTTACAACCCCCAAACAATCCATTAATGCTGATTATACTGATTACACTGAAGACCTCTTAGGTGGAATAATTATGTGTTTAGATAGGTGCAGCTGGATGTTTATTCCCATGCTCAGCTGTGTCACATTCCCAAATGACAAAAGAAACTGCATGTCGTCTGAGAGACTTGAAAACATTTCACAAGAAAATCTCCTTCAGAAACTCAATTTTCCTCAAACCTAAGATATTCATTATTACATACCGTATTGTTGTAAAGTCAAGATGAGCTCAATCAGAGTGATTCCCAATACATTTTAAATATCCCACTTACTTGTGTCCGGTTGGCCAAAATCTAGTGATGCTTATTCTACTAGATCAATATATTTAGCACATGAGTTGAATCCCAAATAAATATTGAAAAAATACTTATTTTGAAACAAAGAGAATTCATTATATCCCCAATACTCACAAACAATACAGCATTTTTGATTATTGTTAATATTTTCATTTCCTGAAGACAAGATTTGCCATGTGAAAATCAAAAAATATGGTCAAATCTCAATTATCTAAACACCTTTACATTTCTAACTTGTTTACCATCATCTAAGTCATTTCCAGGCTAAAGGAATAAGCTCAACTCATCTTTGGGCTTGTGAGAATTGTCATTAAGCTGTAAAATGAGTTAATCCCCTGCCAAAACTTGCAAACTTTAGTATAGAAGGCCTTTACCCAGAAGTACTGGAGAAAAGCATTTTTAAAATTGTTGGCAGACGCAGTCATTGGTAACTCTGCAAAACAGTTGGCTTCTATTTCCTCCTTCAGACACTTTACTCTCTCAGAGTCCCGTTCATTCATGCTATCCCTGGTTCCTAGAAACTTTCAGTCTCCCAGCAACTCTACTGATCATTTCACCCTTTTCAAAATTAACCAGATTTGTCCCCCATTTCTCTAAGGATATTCTCTCTACATTTCCAGGAGATAACTAGTTAATTCAATAAGCAAATCTGTACTGAACAGATACATTTGCATGTTTATAGTAGCTTTGATAGGTAATGTTTTAACCCAAAAGGATGGTATCTGCAGCCAGGTCTCTTGGGGTTGCAAGCTCATCCATCAGTATTTTTCAATTTTTAACATTTAGTCTGCCTATCCAGCATATCCTAAAGCAAAATACCATTGAAATATAATAGAGGTAAGTTTCATTCCTACTACATGCACTAATAGATTCACTACCAGGTACTCAGATGGATTTCACATGATAGACACTTATGCAGGGAGTTATTTCACTGGATATTTAAAATCAAAACAAAACAAAACAAAAAAACTTCCTTGTTAAAAACTTGAATCCCTATTGCTTTTGTAACATGTAGCAAATTTGCTCCCCTCTCTCTCTCTGTGTCTCTCTCTCTCTCTCTGTGTCTCTCTGCCAGCATTGGCACCCTGGCTATTTTCATGCTGCTTTACATAATTGGTCTCTGAGTACAATGAAGCTGCCACCTGTTCACAAATATACAAATCACTCTCCTTTGCAAGCATGATTTAACTGAATCACGATGGAATAATGAGCCCGGACACCAGTTTCACATCTGTATAAACATGGATTCACCTCCTACATTCAGTCTGATAATTTCTCATAATAGAATAAGGGTTATATTTAAATGAAAACAATGTAATTATTATCCTGATCTTATTTGATTTTAAGTAATTCTTCCACTTTACCCTTTCCACTTTCTGCTCTACTTACTTTACCTCTCTTTTGCTGAGAATTTGCTGTGTCCAGATTATCCAATCAAAAGCAAACATAGTTTTCCCCAAAGACCCCCCAGTACAGGATCAAATATTCAGGATATCACATTTCTGGACTGTAGTTCTTCATCTTGCCTGGCTCAGAGAATACAGAGCTCACAAAAGAGTACTGTTACTCATTTTTATATATTGGAGTCATCTAAAGGTTTTAATTTTTTAACATCTTTATTGGTGTATAATTGCTTTACAATGGTATGTTAGTTTCTGCTGTAGAACAAAGTGAATCAGCTATATGTATACATATATTCCCATATGCCCTCTCTCTTGAGCCTCCCTCCCATCCTCCCTATCCCATCCCTCTAGGTCGTCACAAAGCATCGAGCTGATTTCCCTGTGCTATGCTGCTGCTTCCCACTAGCCATCCATTTTACATTTGGTAGTGTATATATGTCAATGCTACTCTCTCACTTCGTCCCAGCTTCCCCTTCCCTCCCCGCATCCTCAAGTCCATTCTCCACATCTGAGTCTTTATTCCTGCCCTGCCACTAGGTTCATCAGTACCATTTTTTTAGATTCCATATATGTGCGTTAGCATATGGTATTTGTTTTTCTCTTTCTGACTTACTTCAGTCTGTATGACAGACTCTAGGTCCATCCACCTCATTACAAATAACTCAATTACATTCCTTTTTATGGCTGAGTACTATTCCATTGTATATATGTGCCACATCTTCTTTATCCATTCATCTGTTGATGGACATTTAGGTTGCTTCCATGTCCTGGCAATTGTAAATAGTGCTGCAATGAACATTGTGGTACATGTATCTTTTTGAATTATGGTTTTCTCAGGGTATATGCCCAGTAGTGGGATTGCTGGGTTGTGTGGTAGTTCTATTTTTAGTTTTTTGAGGAACCTCCATACTGTTCTCCATAGTGGCTGTATCAATTTACATTACCACCAATACCACCAAAGAGTGTTCCCTTTTCTCCACACCCTCTCCAGCATTTATTGTTTGTAAATTTTTTGATGATGGCCATCTAAAGGTTCTGAACAATAGGATTAATCGGCATTGGTACAGAGTTGGAAATATACTGTGTCTTTTCATTAGTGCTTTAAAAGATTTAAAAGGATTAACTGTCATTCTATTATGCAGCCAGATTAATTGGCTAAAGAAAATCTCATAGCTGCATGGCTATTTCTAACCATGTTCATCATAGTCACTATCTTCTGTAAAAGAGCATCTGAAGAAAATTTACAAAGTTTCCTCAGATTGAAGACTTAGTTGCATATGTAACTTTTACTTAAATGATTTAAGAACTAATTCAACCAGACAACATGATGTCAAGAATATTATCATATTTTCTATTGGAAACAATCCCAGTGCTACTCTTAAAATACATATAAGAAAAGGGGGGAATTTAACATTATGATGAAGTTGATATGTAGAAAGATTGCAGATATCTGACAACAATATATATAATATACAAATTTCCATGTCTCCTACATCATCTTGTTTCTTGATTCCTAAAATGAGGAAGGATAATATTTTCATCCAAAATCCCCAAAATTCAGAGGAATTGTCTGATAACTTCTTTGACTACCACATCTAATTAGCAAGTGACAATTAGTTTTCTATCTCCCCCCAAACCCAGCCTTTTATAATATGACTGTCATATTTTTATGACATAGGATCTATGAAAAAACAATATGTATTATATTTATAAATATATGATACATAAGTTAGTTTATGTCTCTAATGTAGATATTTCATCTTATAAACTATATTCTGCTTATACATAGAAAAGAATGAAATAATGCCATTTGCAGCAACATGGATGGACCTAGAGATTATCATACTAAGTGAAGTAAGTCAAACAAAGACAAACATCATATGATATCACTTATATGTGGAATATAAAAAAATGATACAAATGAACTTATTTACAAAACAGAAACAGACTCACAGACTTCGAAAACAAACTTATGGTTACCAAAGGGGAAAGGTGGGGGAGGGATAAATTAGGAGTTTGGGATTAACCTATGCACACTACTATATATAAAATAGATAGTCAACAAGGACCTAATGTATAGCACAGGGAACTCTACTCAATATTTTGTAATAACTTATATGGGAAAAGAATCTGAAAAAGAATGGATATATGTATAACTGAATCACTTTGCTGTAACTAAAAGAACATTATAAACCAACTGTACTCCAATATAAAATAAAAATTAAATTAAAAAATATATTCTGCTTATAAGTCTTCATAATTTTAAAATTGGAAGGAGGCTATGAGATTATATAATCTAAACCTTTCATTTTAGAGATAAATAAATTAAAATCTCTAAAAACCATAAGTCCAGAGAGTGGTAGTCCATGAGACAGGAATCACCTCTCTGTTTTGTTAATTCCTATATCCACAGAGCTTTAAAAAGAGGCAGGTAGGCACTAGATACATATTTGTTAGATGAATGCTTGAGTGAAAACCAAGACAAGAAAACCAGGACTACTTTATATACCTTTAGCATTTAGATCTTCATAAGCAACATCTATTTGGTCTATAACAAATTCAGTTCAGTAATTACTGAGTACTTTCTATCAGGGAGTATGCAAGATAATTTGGAGAAAACAATTTAAGATGAATGACATAACTTTTGCCTTAATGTAATTAGCTATGTATAATTTACATTAATATCATTAAAATAAGGTATTTGCTAAAAGTGTTACAAAATACTAAGAAGGGAGAAATTATTTCTCAATGGTTGTATCTAGAAAGTCTTCATGAATGAAGAGGTATTTGGCCTAGATCTTGAAAAATTGTTAGAAAATCAATTAACAGAACTACTAGAAAGGTCCCAAGAATGTTCTAGGAAGAACAAATTTGAACAAGAACACAAAGGCAGGAAAAAGCATGACTTATTACAGTAATAATGGGTGGTTGGCTGAAGAGTAGTATATGAAAACAGAAATAAACCTGGAAGAGATAGGCAGAAGCCAAATTGTGAAGGGCTTTGAATGTCTGTGCTTCATCAGGCAGGCAGTGGGCAAGGAAGGCTCTGACCAAGGGAGTTACATACTAAAGAGATATCAAGCCTGCTCCAGTTTCAGTGTCCAGAAAAAGTAAAGATCAGACCTTTCCTTTAAGGTCCTTAGGTAAGGGGCACAACTGTGTGTTGCATTGTACAGACAACAAATACTCCCTTAAAATTATCCAATGTGTTTCTCTGGACATATTTGATTCATTATGAAATGATTACATGTACCATGGAGGTAAGAGAGAGACAAACATGGGTGGATGTGAGCAGGAAAAGGAGAGGAAATGGAGAAGTAGCTTTTGTATTTTAGGACATTTGTTGTTTTAAGAAAAAAAGTTATATTTTATATAAACGCTTTCAGTATTAAAGCTTTTTGGAGTTATAAATGTTGTCTCTCTGGGAGACCAGGAGAAATTACAGGAAACTGAAATGGACATGATGCAAAAAACCTGATATATATGGAGAAATGTATGATCCTTCTCCTTTTGAGTACCTGTAACAACCATTGCAACCGGTTATCTTCGGCTGTATTAAAGTCCAGTTTAGATAGCACCAGGTGCCAATATCTGCTGGGTTATTTTCAAACATACAAGCATACATCTAAAAGTATATTTGTTTTGTTTTATTTTGTTTTAATACTAATGCAACTTCAACATGATTGCGAACCCTTAATTTACTCTATTTCCAGAATTAGGTAAAAATACAGGATAACATTTGATGTAATTTTTAAATACTTTTAAATTTCATCAGCCAACTCCAATTTAAACAATGTTAGAATCCAACAGCATTAAATGGTTAGACAAACTAAACAGTAGGTAATATTGCTGACACCTTTTTTATTTGTATAGTATGTCCCAATAAGCTAAAATTGAAACATATAAGGTAAGTTAAAATGGATCTTGATATTTTATTTGATGGTAGTCTCTTTAACTTTAGTGTGTGGGTGGAATGCTATCCCTTCTCATAAACAAACGTATGCAAGAATCATTATTGCTTTGGCATAAAGAAGGAACTATTTACAAATTACCTTTCCCTCTCCACTGGCATCCTGCAGTAGTCTTCCATTGAGATTTAAACTCAGGACCTCCAGAGAACAGATGGTGGAGACCTTATCATCTAGCTGATCACCGGAGCACAGGGCAGTGTAACTTTGTCTGATAATCCAGTCACTTGAAATAGAATGTTCCTTTTAGTCTTCCATTTGCCTCTGTTCTTCAGATAAACACTTTATTTTTTATCAACAGTAAATATTTCATTTCTATTTGGTCTGCCCTCACAAACTGACCTGGAGCAAATAAAACCAACAGAAACAGTCTCTTCTGTTGTTAGATTTAGGTTTGGCTGGTAATATGTAATCAGTAATCCAAATTTCTTCCTTCTGGTATTTTTTGTCAAGCAAATTTACTTCAAGTTGCGTGTATAAGTTTTGCTGAGGACAAAGTAAACCAAATAAATCCAATGGAGAGGGACAAAGATAGATGCTATGATCTAAATAATTCCTCAGTTTTAACAAGTAAATAATGACTCTGTTAAAACACTGTAATGGACTTTTTTTTCTTCCCATTTTCCCCTTAGACCTATTAGGGTGTCTTGTACTGATTTAGATCAAAGAGTGGGTATTTAAATGGTACTAGCATTTCTCTTCATTTCTTTCTCGAGCACATTTATCTACATTCATATATACAAATACATATTTTAAACTTTACAATAGAATCAACTTATAAAAGGCAGGGGATTTCAAAACAAAATAGAAACAAAGAACTATAACAACAATGGTCATATTACCTTATTATCACTGGATGTTATTAAAAGGTAGCCAAATTTTCAGCCTATTCATAGTATGCTTGGAAGGAAGCTTTAAGATATAAAAAGGTGAGAAAGAAAAAAATCAAAGGATGTCTTTGGAGCATACCACTTGAATTATACATTTTAAAGGACATTGAACATAGTATGTAAAAAAATCATAATCATACCAGAAATCACATTATTTTCACTCAGGGTCTAATGAACAACATGTTGTGAATATTCTATCAAAGAAAAGAAACAAACATAAAAGTGAGCATTTAAACAATAATCCTCATTAATCCAACTCAAAGACTTGATAGATTAGAAAGCATTTTCAAATATGTCAGAGGATGCCCAAGAATGTGGCACCTGGCCAGAATCCTTGTTGGAGGAATATTATTCACAGTAAGGGTCAGGGGAAAATCGCTTAATTGACATACAAAGAGAAGGTGGAGAATAGGGAGTGATAGAAATATTGTATGAATAACAAAACATTACCTTTGATTTGTTTACTCTTAAAACATTTGAAGAGAACACCCAATTTCCATTAGCTATTTCTGAAAGAAGCAATTGAGGCAAAACCTTGCTACTTCCAGAAAGGAAATGTGTTTGTAGTTGTCTTATTTTGTATTGTGGTAAATGCTGGTCAAGTGGCCCTTGTGACTTATGTTTCATTCATGATGCATTAGAAAGAATTTACAGATTCCATCCAGAGAAAATGTTTATTATAAGAGAGCTACAGCTCTCTTTTCTTCTTTTTCAGTTTCACTTTTGTTAATGAAGATAATCAAATCTATGTATTAAACACTTTTCTTAAAAGGGCAATTTGACCAAAAAAAAAAAAAATCCAAAACTTTTCTAAATTAATAAAGACCACTTTATAGATGCCATCATATGGTAGGGATTCTGTGTTCCACAGGAAGTGACTTTTACCAGACATGATTTTTAAGGCTTTTTTAGTGTTAAATTTCTACTGTGCTACTTTTATGAGTTTAAATCATAATTTAATTAATATTTTAATACTTTATAACCACAACAGCTTTGGAAAGCTTTTATTTCTATCTGATTCACATAAGAGTTGAAATCCCCTACTCTTAAAGTCTGGCTTCAAGAAGCTTCCAACTTTGCCTTAAAATTCATATATCACATCAAAATGTTGCAAGTAAAATTTCTAGTTTCAAAAACAGCCTATTAAAATTACACTGGAATTTTAGCATAATAAAAAAGATATAAATATTGATGACATCATGATAGGAAGCAACTGTAAAGTAGATAATTTTGTTTAAGAAGTAACACGGGTCAAAATGATTTATACAGTTAGCATATAACAAATAACAATGTGCATAACTCCTGTATAAAACAAATCCCTACTGTTGTCACAGCTGGGAGAGTGACCTTTTCAACTTTTTGAAGCTCTACCTTTGTGAATTATTGGCAATTTCCTCACTATTGGGAAAGCATCCCTTTCCTCGGCCCATGTTCTTTCTCCTTCTTTCTATATCTGTGTACACAGTAACTGAATAAAAACAGGACTATTGGCTAGTTGAATGTTTTTGCTGTGCAAACCACAGTTTTTAACCACAATCTAGAATCATTAAGAGGCAATTGTCACACTAGTTCACCTTCTGGGAAGTGTCCCAGAAATGCTCTTGTCACATCGTGCTTGTTAGAGGACCATCTTGGACAATCATAAGAAAAGAATGGAGAACAAAGGACATTAAAATGAAACTATTCCATTTGTAGAAGAAAAAATAGTAGTCATTACTTTTTTTTAAACCAGTTTTAGGAGTTTTACTCAAACTTATCCAACCTAATACTCCTGGTTCACCAGGAAGGGCAACATAAAAACAAGGAAGATTGGAAGCACTGCAGGCTGCTGCGGCGAACTGTTGCTCTAGCTGAGTGCCCAGTCACTCTAGTGCTAGTCAAATGCCTCAGGTACCTGCAGTGGCTTACGTAGTCTCAAGGACAATGAAGCTGGGAAAGAAAAATATTCTCAAGGTGAGACAGGAAGGAACGGGGCAGGGCACAACCATTAAAAGAATGACACAACCATAAAGAACATAATATGACAAAAACCGTTTAGAACCTACCAGGCCCAAGATGGTGAAAGATTCGACTTCCATTTGACCTTGAGCCTCATTATACACTCATTGTAAAACATTAATATGTTAAGTGACACACCCACAGGCGCCATGACAGTTCCAAGGCCAACCATAAAAGGCTAAAAAGTGGGTGATGGCCCAATTCCTGGAAATCCCCAGCCCTTCTCCAAGATAGGTAGAATATTCCTTATACTTGTTAGACTATGAAATTACCCAGCCCATGAAAACTAACTACCCCACACCTAGGCGTGCTCTTGCCTTTTGAAATGGTCTTCATTCTGTCTATGGAGTGTGTATTTCTCTAATAAACCTGCTTTCACTTTACTATGGCTTGCTCTTGAATTCTTTCCTGCACGAAGCCAAGGACCCTCGCTTGGAGGCCCATCCCAGGGACTCACTCAAGACCTGGGACACGACCAACTTCTTGCACCCCAATTTTTCCTACGACAAAATTACCCCATTTACAGTTCTAACAAGTCTTGTGTTATTTTACGTCTGTGGCACTTTATCCCTGTCCAGTGTGCTTTTAATCTATTCTTTTGTTTGCTCCTTGTAACACTCTGTGATACAAATGAAGAAACCAGAGTAAACTGATTTTAACAGTTCTGCTTCCTTGGAGATCCCAACTGGTTTTGGGGCATTCTTGTTTCTAATGGGAAACTCAGAAATATAGTGAGGCTCCAACAGGACTGGACTTATGAAGGGCTTTTCTAAGGCATGATGAATTGCCAAGTAATTGGAAAAACTACCAGGTTATATTTTCTGAGTGAGTGTTTTCAGGAATAATATCTTTATTATTTGCCAGCTTCTATGCTACTTGTAAATATAAGTCAAGATGTTTATCAAAACCACATTTGGGGGAGTCAATTCTTTGGGGAGATCAAAAGTGTTATTTTAAGAAAAACTTAGAGGGGACCTTCAATTCTCACAATAGGTAGAATTAGAGTTCCTGAAAACCTTGTCAGCAAAACATCTAAAATTGAGAGCTAGAATTTTTTTAAAAATTACTAACAATAAATATGCTTCATATATTTGTTAAACAGTGCATATCTATATAAATAAAACTGAAAATAGGAAGGAAGTAGGGAGAGAATGTAAATTGGTGCAGATATCGCTATATTCCTTTCCTATTTCAGTGTAAATAACTACAACTACAAAAACTATAGGACATCATGAGATACAGAAACAAGGACTGTGTTAGTTTTTTGTTTGTTTGTTTTAATCAGGATGTGCTCCTCTGGCTGGATCAGAGCTGCTAAAATGGGTATAAACTGAGATCTAGGCAAGAGAGTAATTCCTGGAGCTATAGGTCTGAGAGTATATGAGGTGATGGGGGAGGGGAGGTAGGGAGGAAGATTAAAGTTAAATAATAACACAGTACAGAGGCTTAAAACTTCTGTGGGACTGTCTTCTCCTCTCATAGCATCTCCATCTCCACCCCCATGCCCACCATCTTTCCTCCACCTTGGTAGATCCAACAGTACAGGGCTGACCAGGGACGTGGCGATGGTGAGGTGGTAGAGGGGATACAGTGTTTGTCATGGCTCCTAGAGATGTGCCCCAGGTACATGATAGGAGAGCAGTGATGGATAACTGTGTGAGTCTTATGGGTGGAACAAAGAAAGTTAGGAGAAGCAAATCAATGCCACTCTCCTGAGGAATATTCCTCCACTGTGAAGTGGGACAGATTACAGAACACTGGTACCTGATATTCCACAGGTAAAGTCATAGTAATGACAGCCAAATTCATTTTCCTACAGTACTTCATCATTTTCCTTCTCTGGGTAAATTCCTCTTAGGAATGGAAATTTGCCTCTAGTATTTTCCTTTTTTTTCTTTCTTCTTTTTTTCTTGTTTAAGTGATGCTTGTGATAAATATATTTCTAAGTATTTTTAATTCATTGCTAAGCTAATGAAAAGGAAGGAAATTTAAGCGGACAAAAATGAAGTAAAAGCAGGAATCTAGAGAGGTAAGCGAGCACTGAAGGTAGCTTCTAACCTGAGAGCATACACCAAACTTTCATTTTTCAGTCAGTCTAAATGTGTCAAAAGCTAAGAAAACATAGTCTACAGGCTTTCCAGGGAGGCAGGAAGGCTAATAGAAACACCAAACTAAAATGAGGACTGCAAAGAGTTATTCCCTGAGTATAAAGGAAATCCAAAAATACAGCTAAGAACAGAAATATATAGCAAGAAAACGTGCCTGTCTTATCTGGGTAAAAAGAAAAAATGTCCTGATAGTTAAAAACTATAAACTGAGTATCACCTGGGTTTGAGGTCAGAATTTTTTTTTAAATTTTTTTAAATTTAATTTATTTTATTTTAATTAACTTATTTATTTTTGGCTGTGTTGGGTCTTCATTTCTGTGCACGGGCCTTCTCTAGTTGCGGTGAGCAGGGGCTACTCTGTTGCGGCACATGGGCTTCTCATTGCCAGCGTCTTCAAAACTTTAAATTGAGAATTTATTCAGTCTTGAGCTGAAAGTGCCCTCAAATACCTGGTATAAATAAATACAGTTTTCTGAGGAAAAACTTACTTTAAGCCAAGGTCTTAGTTCCCACAGACAAGCTCTGAAAACACATGAGTGCACAGTAAAATACTATGAAATACCTAAAGAAGTAACAGAAACAAAAGAACGAAAACACATGTTTTATGAAATTCAGGTACTGAATAATCAGATAAAAATAGAAAATAATATCTACTATGTTTAAATAAATAAAAGAAGACATTGAAATTATATACAAGCATCAACCAAAAGCTATGAAAATGGAGAAAGCAGTTATGGAAAAGAACTTAGAACTTTTAAAAACAAAAATATAATAACTGAAAATTTAATTACCCCTTACTTTAAAAGCAGATTACACAGTAGCAAAAAGATAATTAGTAAACTAGAAGATAAATATGAAGAAATTACTTAGAATGTGGCATGGAGAGACAAAGAATTAGGAAATATGTAATGTAGATTAAAAAGTCATGGAGGATAAAGTAAAGAGAAAAGAGAAAGAATGGGAGAAAGGCAATTTTGTTTTTGTTTGTTTTGTTTTGTTTTAATTTTTATCGAAATATAGTTGATTTAAAATGTTGTGTTAGTTTCAGGTGTACAGCAAAGTGACTCAGTTATAGATATACATACATCCACTCTTTTTTAGATTCTTTTCCCGTATAGGTCATTACCGAGTATTGAGTAGAGTTCCCTGTGCCATACAGTAGGTCCTTGTTAGCTATTTTATATATAGTAGTGTGTATATGTCAATCCCAATATCCCAATTTATCCCTCCCCCTTTCCCCCCTGTTAACCATAAGACTATTTTCTAATCTGTAACTCTATTTCTGTTTTGTAAATAAGTTCATTTTTACCACATTTTTAGATTCCAAGTATAAGTGCTATCAAAGTCTGTCCTCTGTCTGACTTACTTCACTCTACATCCATCCATGTTGCTGTAAATGGCATTATTTCATTCTTTCTAATCGCTGAATAATAGTCCATTGTATATATGTACCACATCTTCTTTATTCATTCATCTTTGGATGGACATTTAGGTTGCTTCCATGACTTGGCTATCGTAAATAGTGCTGCAATGAACATTGCGGTGCATGTATCTTTTTGAATTATGGTTTTCCCAGGTATATAGCTAGGAGTGGGATTACAGGATCATATGGTAGCTCTATATTTAGTTTTTTAAGGAACATCTATACTGTTCTCCATAGTGGCTGTAATAACTTATATTCCCAGCAATGGTGTAGAAGGGTTCCCTTTGCTCCACACCGTCTCCAGCATTTATTGTTTGTAGATTTTTGATGATGGCCATTCTGTCCAGTGTGAGGTGATACCACATTGTAGTTTTGATTTGCATTTCTCTTATAATTAGTGATGTTGAGCATCTTTTCATGTGCTTTTTGGCCATCTGTATGTCTTCTTTGGAGAAATGTCTAGTTAGATATTCTGCCCATTTTTTAATTGGGTAGTTTGTCTTTTAGTTATTGGGCTGCATGAGTTGTTTATATATTTTGGAAATTAATCCCTTGTCAGTTGCTTCACTGGCAAATATATTCTCCCATTTTGTGGATTGTTTTTGTTTTGTTTATGGTATCCTTTGCTGTACAAAAGTTTTTAAGTTTAATTAGGTCTGATTTGTTTATTTTTGTTTTTATCTTCATTACTTTAAGAGGTGGATCGGAAAAGATTGTGCTGTGATTTATGTCAGAGAATGTTCTTCCTATGTTTTCCTCTAAGAGTTTTATAGTTCTGACCTTATATTTAGGTTTTTAATCCATTTTGAGTGTATTTTTGTGTATGGTGTTAGGGAGTGTTCTAATTTCATTCCTTCTATGTAGTTGTCCAGTTTTCCTAGCACCACTTATTCTTTTCTCCATTGTATATTCTTGTCTCCTTTGTCAAAGATTAGGAGACAATAGATGTGGGGGTTTGTCTCTGAAATTTCTTTCCTGTTCCATTGATCTATATCCCTGTTTTTGTGACAGTACCATACTGTTTTGAAGACTGTGGCTTTGTAGTATAGTCTGAAATCAGGGATCCTGATTCCTCCAGCTCTGTTTTTCTTTTCAAGATTGCTTTTGCTATTTGGGGTTATTTGTGTTTCTATACAAATTGTGATATTTTTGTTCTAATTCTGTGAAAAGTGCTATTGGTAATTTGATAGGGATTGCATTGAATCTGTAGGTTGCTTTGTGAAGTATAATCATTTTTACAATATTAATTCTTCCAATTCAAGAACTCCATCTGTTTGTGTCATCTTTGATTTTTTTCATCAGTATCTTGTAGTTTTCTGAGTACAGGTCTTTTGCCTCCTTAGGTAGGTTTATTCCTAGGTGCTTTATTCCTTTTGTTGCAATGGTGAATGAGATTGTTTCCTTAATTTCTCTTTCTCATCTTTCAATCTTAGTGTATAGGAATGCAAGAGATTTCTGTGCATTAATTTTGTATCCTGCAACTATACCAAATTCAATGATAAGCTCTAGTAGTTTTCTGGTAACATCTTTAGAATTTTCTATGTATAGTGTCATGTCATCTGCAGTGACAGTTTTACTTCTTCTTTTCCAATTTGGATCCTTTTGTTTCCTTTTCTTCTCTGATTGATGTGGCTAGGACTTCCAAACTGTGTTGAATAAAAGTGGTGACAGTGGACATTATTGTCTTGTTCCTGATTTTAGAGGAAATGCTTTCTGTTTTTCACCATTGAAAATGATGTAGCTGTGGGTTTGTCCTATATGGACTTTACTATGAGGGGTATGTTCCCTCTATGCCCACTTTCTGCAGAGTATTTTATCATAAATGGGTGTTGAATTTTGTCAAAAGCTTTTTCTGCATATACTGAGATGATCATACGGTTTTTGTTCTTCAGTTTGTTAATGCGGTGTATCACATTGACTGATTTGCCTATACTGAAAAATCCTTGCATCACTGGGATGAATCCCAGTTGATCACGGTGCATGATGCTTTTAATGTGTTGTTGGCTTCAGCTTCCTAGTATTTTGTTGAGGATTTTTGCGTCTGTGTTCATCAGTGATATTGGCTGGTAATTTTCTTCTTTTGTGATATCTTTGTCTGGTTTTGGTATCAGGATGATGTTGGCTTTGTAGAACTTAGGGGTGTTCCTTCGTTTGTCAGAAGCATAGCTGTTAACTCTTCTCTAAATATTTGATAGAATTTGCCTACAAAACCATCTGGTCCTGGACTTTTGTTTGTTAGAAATTTTTTAATCACAGTTTTAATTTCAGTACTTGTGATTGGTCTGTCCATATTTTCTATTTCTTCCTGCTTCAGTCTTGGAAGGGTGTACTTTTCTAAGAATTTTTCCATTTCTTCTAGGTTGTCCATTTTATTGGTATATAGTTACTTTTAGAAGTCTTATAATCCTTTGTATTTCTGCAGTGTCCATTGTAACTTCTCCTTTTTCATTTCTAATTTTATTGATTTGAGTCCTCTCTTTTTTTTTTTCCTTGATGAGTCTGGCCAAAGGTTTATCAATTTTATTTATCTTCTCAAAGAACCAGCTTTTAGTTTCACTGATCTTTGCTATTCTTTTCTTCATCTCTATTTTTTGCATTTCTGCTCTGATATTTCTTATTCTCTCCTCATACTAACTTTGGGTTTTGTTTGTTCTTCTTTCTTTAGTTGCCTGAGGTGTAAAGTTAGGAGGTTTATCTCAGATTTTTCTTGTTTTCTGACTTAAAATTGTACTGCTATAAACTTCCCTCTTAGAACTGTTTTTGCTGCATCCCATAGATTTTGGATGGTTCTTTTTTCATTGTCTTTTGCCTCTAGGTGTTTTTCAATTTTTTCTTTGGTTTCTTCAGTGATCCATTGGTTGTTTAGTAGCATATTGTTTAGCCTCCATGTGTTCGTGTTTTTTACAGGTTTTTCCCTGTAATTGATTTCTAATATCACAGGATTGTGGTCAGAAAAGATGCTCGATATTATTTCAATTTTCTTAAATTTACTGAGGCTTGATTTGTGGCCCAAGATCTGATCTATCCTGGAGAATGTTCCATGTGCACTTGAGAAGAAAATGTATTCTGCTGCCCTTGGATGGAATGTCCGATAGATATCAATTAATTTTATCTTGTTTAATGTGTCACTTAAGGCTGGTGTTTCTTTATTAATTTTCTGTCTGGATGATCTGTCCATTGGTGAAAGTGGGGTGTTAAAATCCTTCAATATTATTGTGTTACTGTTGATTTCTCCTTTTTAGGCTGTTGGCAATTGGGTTATATATTGAGGTGCTCTTATGTTGGGTGCATATATATTTACTATTTTTATATTTTCTTCTTGAATTGATCCCTTGATCATTATGTAGTGTTCTTTCTTGTCTCTTGTAACAGTCTTTATTTTAAAGTCTGTATTTTTTCTGATATGAGTATTGCTACTCCAGCTTTCTTTTGATTTCCATTTACATGAATACCATTTTCCATCCCCTCACTTTCAGTATGTGTCCCTAGATCTGAAGTGGGTCTCTTGTAGACAGCATATATATGGGTCTTGTTTTAGTATCCATTCAGCCAGTCTTTGTCTTTTGGTCGGAACATTTAATCCATTTGCATTTAAGTTAATTATAGATATGTGTGTTCTTATTGCCATTTTCTTAATTGTTTTGGATTTTTTTTTTGTAGTTCTTTTTTCTTCTCTTCCTCTTTTGTTCTCTTCTCCTGTGATTTGATAACAATCTTTGGTGTTGTGTTTGGGTTGTTTTTTATTTTGTGTGTGTATCCATTGTAGTTTTTTGGTTTGCATTCCCCTTGAGGTTTTGATATAGCAGTCTATATGTGTACAAGGTTGTTTTAAGTTGCTGGTCTCTTTCCCTCTTAGAGAATTTCCTTTAGCATTTGAGGTATAGCTGGTTTGGTGTTGCTGAATTCTGTAAGATTTTGCTTGTCTGTAAAGCCTTCGATTTCTCTGTTGAATCTCTATGAGAGCACTGATGGGTAGAGTACTCTTGGTTGTAGGTTTTTCCCTTTCATCACTTTAAATATATTATGCCACTCCCTTCTGGCCTGCAGAATTTCTCCTGAAAAATCAGCTATCAACCTTGTGAGGATGCTCTTGTATGTTACTTGTTGTTTTTTGTGTTTTTTTTAACATTTTTTATCTCTTTAATGTTGTATCTATTTTATTTATTTATTTTTGGCTGCATTGGTTCTTTGTTGCTGCATGTGGGCTTTCTCTAGTTGCGGCGAGTGGGGGCTATTCTTCGTTGCAGTGTGCAGGCTTCTCATTGTGGTGGCTTCTCTTGTTGTGGAGAGCGGGCTCTTGGTGCATGGGCTTCAGTAGTTGTGACACGCAGGCTCAGTAGTTGTGGCTTGTGGGCTCTAGAGGCCAGGCTCAGTATTTGTGGAGCACAGGCTTAGTTGCTCTACAGCATGTGGGATCTTCCCAGACCAGGGCTCAAACCTGTGTCCCCTGCATTGGTAGGCAGATTCTTAATCACTGTGCCACCAGGGAAGCCCTCGCTTGTTGTTATTAATATTTTTTCTTGTATTTAATTTTTGTTAGTTTGATTAATATGTGTCTCTGCATGTTCCTCCTTGGATTCATCCTGTATGGGATTCTCTGCACTTCCTGGACTTCAGTGAGTGTTTTCTTTCTCATGTTAGGGAAGTTTTTGGCTATAATATTTTCCAATATTTTCTCAGGCCCTGTTTCTTTCTCTTCTCCTTCTGGGACCCCTATAACTTGATTGTTGGTGCATTTAATGTTGTCCCAGAGGTCTTTGAGACTGTCCTCATTTCTTTTCATTCTTTTTTCTTTATTTTGTTCTGTGGCAGTCATTTCCACCACTTTGTTTTCCAGCTCACTTATTCGTTCCTCTGCCTCAGTTATTCTGCTATTGATTCCTTCTAGTGTATTTTTCATTTCAGTTATTGTATTGTTCATCTCTGTTTGTTCTTTAAATCTTCTAGCTCCTTGTTAAACATTTCTTGTATCTTCTCAATCTTTGCCTCTGTTATTTTTCTGAGATTTTGGATCGTCTTTACTATCATTACTCTGAATTCTTTTTCAGGTAGATTGCCTATCTCCTGTATATTTAGTTGTTCTTGTGGGTTTTTTTCTTTTTCCTTCATTTGCAAAACATTTCTGTGTCATCTCCTTTTGTTCATCTTTCTGTGTTTTTGGTCTTCTTTCCACAGGTTTCAGGATTGTAGTTCTTCTTGCTTTTGGTATCTGCCCCCTGGTGGGTGACGTTGATCCAGTGGTTCCTGCTGGGAGGGACTGGTGCCTGCCCTCTGAGGGGTGGAGTTGGGTCTTGTCCCTCTGATGTCGAGGGGTGTGTTTTGAGGTAGCTGTGAGCTCAGCACAAGTTTAGGTTGCCTGTCTGCTGATGGGTGGAGCTGTGCTCCTGTCTTGCTGGTTGTTTGGCCTGAGGAATTTCAGTTCTAGAGCCTGTAAGCTTTTGTGTGGGGCTGGGTCTAGGTGCTGAAATAAGGACCTCCAGGAGAGCTCACGCTGATCATTACTCTCTGGGTTCTCTGCCACCAGTGTCCTTGCCCACACAGTGAGGTACACCTAACCCCTGCCTCCCCAGGAGACTCTCCCAGACCCCTAGGTAGGTCTATCCCCAGTTCCTATGGAGGTATTGCTCTGTGCTCTGTCCCAACTCATTTGAGGTCTTGTGTGCACCTTCCAAGAGTGGAGTCTCTATTTCTCCCAACCCTGTGGAGCTCCTGCATTCAGATCCCACTGGCCTTTAAAGCAGAATGCTCCAGGAGTTCTTCCTCCCAATGCCTGACCCTCAGACTGTCTTAGAGGACTATTTTCATGTGGGAATATCCCTGTGCAGTTTCTGTGTTTTAATATTTTTTGGTATGAGGGATGTTTTTAGTATGAATGTCTGCCACCACTTTCCTCAGTGTATGCTGGCTGTTATCCCCTTGATTGAAGGTGTGACTGATGTTGTGGTGACCTGAGCCTGCCCTGGATATTGAGCAGGGCCTCTCCTTTGCTCTTTGGTTGTTATTGCCCTGTCAGGGGTACAATCTTCTCCCTAGTTGTTGGAGTAGACACACCCGGATCTGTTTCTTAGCTGTGTTTCTGATCCTCAGTGTGAGGTAGGCAGGACTGGAGCACTCTTAGTAGGAGAGAAGCCACTGAGTTTTCCTCCTCTGGAGTTGTTCACCTCCAACTGTGAGTGTACTCTGTTGTGTCACTTTTTACCCATTGTGCTGGCTCACAAATTACACTCTTGTTGCAACTGCTCTCAGACCCACCTTAACCATGGGTATGCCAGCAATTGGCCCTGGTGTCTGTCAGGCACTGTTTTCACAAGGCTACCAGTGCAGATCTGGCAAAGCCAGTCCCAGGACTGTAGTAATTGTGTACTTGTACCCACTGTGGGAGCTATGGAGGCAGCTCAGATTCTGACCTTGTCCATTCCTCACAAGTGTGTCTGAGTGCTCACGCAACAGGGGCCAGTTGTTGGGGAAGCAGTCTGCAATGGTGACCCTGCCCCTTGTGCACCACTCAACAATATTGCCCTGCTTCTGTGTTGACTGGGGCTTCTTCCACAAACTTTCCCAGTTGTGGAACTCCTCACTCCTGTCCCTTCAGACTGTCTCTTCTTGGCCAACAGCCATCCCTTCCCTGGGTCCACTCTCAAAACCCCATGTTCCAACACTCAGCCACTCCTCCGCACTAGCAGACACACGCCTCAGGCTGGGGCATACAGGGCTATGGCATGGACCATCCTTGTAGGTCTTACTCTGTCTTGCCTGATCTCCCCACCAGTGAGGGGGCTTCCGTGAGTGCATACATGTCTCCTGCCTTTCAGCTCTCCTCCAGGGGTGCAGGTCTTATCCTGTTTCCTCTTTTTTTTTTTTCTTTCTTTCATCCTACTCAGTTGTGTTGGCATTTTTCTTATCTTTTTAGGTGTCCAAAGTCCTCTGCTATTGTTCAGCAGGTGCTCTGTGAGAACTGCTCAATTTGTAGATACGTTCTTGTTGCACTTGTGGGGAGAGGTGAACTCCATGTTCTCCAATTCCACTATTTTGACTTGACACCTCCCCCCCAATTTTGAAGAGATAATGACAGAGGTGATCCTAAATTGCTGAAGACAACAGATTCACACCCAGAAAGACCAGCACAGTTGTCCTACCAATTCAGAAATCAAGTTACTTCCTGTTCAACTCTTGGAGATTCATTCCTTTGGATCACACTTCTTGACATACAGACACTCCTAGAAAGGATGAGTCCTCCAGTTTTTTGGGTTAATCAGATATCATCCCCTCCCACAAATACTCCCACACACACACACAAAAAAAAACCTAGATAGAGAGAGAGAATTTTAAAGGAATTCCATGGGCAAGAGGAATGACTTTAGAGGCTTAGATATGACTGTGCTGATGAGGCATTGTGGAGGCCAGTGTGGTGACACATCATGAGTGTCCATGCAGTGCAAGTAGAGAAAAGGAAGAATGGGAAGCCACCAAAGAAAACTTTAAATGCCCCACAATTTGCTAGAAGCTGTGCCTTTACCACATGTTTAACTCATGATTAAATTATTTTAATTTTTTGTATTGCTCTGCAAGTTGTTTGACTGTTTGTTTGTTTGTGGAAGGACTATATATGAACTAAGATTAGAAGCATCTTTAACCAGGCATCTGCTGTAATTTTCTGTATTTTCCATAAGGTCATTGGCACTGCTGAGAGATGTATTCCTGGGGATCCACATGACATAGAATACAATGTAAATTGTGGACCCTGGAGTTGTGAAACAAAGCAAACTTTGTATTGAGCACATACAATGGAACACTACATACCTGAATTAAATGAAATGCATCAAAGTTGTAAAGTGACCATTGCTTCCTAGACCCAATTCGTGGCCTGGTAAACTGGGTTACATATAAATCTATTTCCCAAGTAGTTAAAACATGGTAATTTCCAGTGCCAGATTTGTCTCAGTTTTTATAGCCAGTCTTTTAGGGGTATGGATTTTAGTGTCAAAGAGGTCCATGGTAGAATCATAGGTACTTTGCATAATGCCTTCCATGACCAGGGGCAAAACGTCCACTCTCTCTGACTTCTATTCCCTCACCTATAGCATGTAAGCTTTTGAATTCTTTCCCACTCCTCTACCACTGTGGAAAGCTGACTCAAGACAGTAAAGCATCATTATTATTTTTCATTACTACTATAATTATTGTAAAGCATATTATTTAACAGTGACAATGTATGTGATAGGATAAAGTCTTCCATATAATTTCCATATAATATATACTTTCAAATGATTATAACTTTTAGAAATAAACACCAAAAATAATATTAAATACTTGATCAGTCTACACAAAGATAGTTCTGTTTTTAGAATGTGAAAAAGTCCAAGCATCTCTGAATGTATGAAAAATGTTTTCCATAAGAATGCTACATCATTTGCTTCAAATAATAGTTTGTCTATGAAATGTCAAGTTAATATGTAAGTTGTAAGGGAGGTAAGAGTTTTCCCAAAGGAAAGAAAAGGCCTGTGATTTAAATAAGCTAAAAATAAAATTGCTTTCCAGACAATGTTCTGCTATCAACAGTGAGGAAATAATGATGGCAATGATACACAGGTGTACATTTATCTTAAATTCAGACTACTATGAAGTATGACTGAATCCCTTAATGCCAGCCTTATGTGCTCACATAATGACTGCATTACATACTTACTTGTTAGCACACACTCTCACAAAGCTATACTATAATAATACATACCCTACAGTAGGATCAGCCAGGAAGAATACAATGTTTACATATGGGCCACCTTTAGATGCAAGAAATCATTACAGGAAAAAAAATAAATCAAATGGTTTTCTTACTAATAGTTTCATTTTATAACAGCTTACAGAACTTGTGCATAAGCTTAATATTTTTCAAGAGTGCACCTGAATTATGTTATTAGGATAATCTATATGCCCTGTTTTGCATTTATTTGTATTGTCAAATTAAAAGAAGCTAATCAAATAGCAATATGTGAAAAATAAGAGAAGAGTTCAACAAGATAAGAATTGTAGTTTTTTGTTGCAAAGAATTTAAAATGCATTGAATCCTTCAATTCTCCTGTGTTCATAATGTGTAATCTTTTTTTGGTATCTCTACTAAACTTCAAACCATTCTAATCATTGCTTGTACAAAAAAGAACTTTCTTAATTCTAGAACTTTTTGAGAAAACTGCAATCATCACCCAACATTTTAGTTGGAATCTTTCTAAACTCTAAATATTTGGAGATCTTTCTGGAGTGACAGAAGAGTAAACTAAGGCTAGAGGAGCCTTTCTGTTCCTGAAATGGAGATTAAAAAACAAACAAGTTGCCTGAATAAATGTAAATATGAAAAAAAACACCAAACTTTGAACTGATTCTTTCATAGTATACTCTGAGTAAAATTCATGGGAAGAATGAATTAAATTATCTCCAGTTTTATTACTTTCCTCATCAGCAGTTGGATTTCATATATAATATTGTTAATATACTTGTATATATGTATGTATGTTGTGTGTGTATGTGTGTAATACCAGGCAAGAAGCAAGGTAAATGAAGATCAAACACACAAGTCATGAGTTTTAATACCTACTAAATCATCTCATATTACGGAACCAAATTCTCATTTTCTGTTGTTCAATTTGTAAAATACGAATAACAAAATTTGACATTGTTTGCCTCCCTGGACAAAGATCAAAAATTAAATTGTTTGTATAGTTCTTTGAAAAGAAAACTACTCCTTGTCTGAAGATTCAAAACCAGAAACTCTGAGTAAATTCTTTACTTTTTAAACCTGCTACTGATTTAAATTTTATAACTTTCTATTAATTTAAAATGATAGTTGGAACTAAAGGAAAATTTCCCCAGGGTTACTATAGACCCCTCTGTTGTTCTGGGTGTCAGTAATTCTAAGTAACAAATACAAAAAGCCACTTCTGCCAAGTTTTCCAAAAGTTGTATCTTCTCAGTAGGATATGCTACATATTTTCAATCCCTCTACAAAGCAAATCACAAAGAAAACTTACACATTAAAGAAAATAGATAAATTATGTATTTGGGTTAAGAAAGCTGAGTCATGGATAGTGACCAAGAAAACCAAAGACCATCTACTGCCAGTCAGAGAAATTGAGGAGATATGAATAGGATTAACCCAGCTTTGGGATCATTTTGCTGTATTAAAAAAAAAATAGACAGAAATTCAAAAGTATCAAAAAAACAGTTGTGTGTGTATATGAGTTCATGACTTCAAAACATGCTAAGATCCCAATATATCAAAGCATTTTAATGAAACCCCAAATACACTAGCTAAAAATTAGCTGGAAACATATTAGATCATCTATTCCATATCTAACCCAATATGTTGAGGAAAAAGTCATCACCTTAGCAGTCTCACAACACTCTCCCTTCAGAGCTAAGACAAAATTGTCCAGAAAAAATATTGACTAGGAAATCAAATGTTAACACATGGATTTGGGTTTTATCTTTATTTGCAAATAAAACACACATTTATTCAGTTGAGATTACCATCAGATGGTGTGGTAGCTTATGCCTTGTACTTTTTGGCAGAATATATTGCTATAATAAAAATAATAACTAATAAAACAGCAATATTCACTAAATATTATATTTTGTTATAACTGACACCTTGCCAGTATCACTCAAACCCCTTCATTTAGATTTTTTTTCACTTGTATTTAGTTCTTTGTTTCCATTGTAATCATTATCATAGTGTAGTTTTTGTTCTTGTTATTATTATTTTTTTTATTAGGGGCTCAAAGAAAATACAGAACATTCATGTAATATTGAAAAGCTGCTGTTTTTTATACTGTCAAAATTCTTTCCTGTTGCTGAATGTGGAATTTGAAGATTAAACACTGTGGAGGACAGAAAACAGTCATTAGGGGAGCCATTAACTCTTTCTTCTTAGGGTGCAACATGGACTTGGTATTTGGGACAGTATCTCCCTTGGTTCTAGGAGATATTAGACATGAAAATGTAAAGTTGACCCCTTCCCAATATTTTAAGAATAAAGGAATCTAAATGTAGATAATTTTTATTGAAATATTAAGGAAGCTGTTCTTTAAAGACACAATTGGATTTTTGTAGAGTTTATTATGAAGGCAGCACTTCCTTATCCTACATCATGGGAAGTAAGGAAGTTTTTGCAACATTGTAGCAGAACGCAGCTGAGAAAACAAACACCTAATGGTGAATGGTCTTCTTTAGAGCAGCAGTCTTGGTGGACTCAACATACAATAATTTAGAATACTTAGCATTAAGACTTGTCCCCCTTTCTTTCCATTTTAATTCCCTGTTTGTTTTCCTCCAAGCCTTCCGTAACATTTTATTGAACTCTAAGCCTGTTGTTAGGTGGGTTTTGGAAAAATTGAGAGTGCATCTGTGTACACTTAGGAAGAAGTAAGTCAAGGAGATACACTAAAAACAAACTGACGAACAAAAAACAGAAGTTAACTAGCCAAGAAGCCCAAGGCAACAGACAAGAGAAAGAGACCATAAGAAATAACCCTGTTAAATTTATGGCACATGTCAGCAAAAAACAAGTTAGCATGATGCATTCTGTTTTATTACTTACTTTTCCACTTGTTTTGTAAACAGGTGTGTCATTAAATATTTTCCATTGCTTGAAAAAAGTTATTTTAGTTGAGTAAACCTTTATCCAAGATAAAGTTTACTGAAAAAAAATAATAGAACTTATGTTAAAGAATAATTAATATCTTTTTAAATAAAATGAAATTGACTCATCATATGTAAAATGAATATATGATTTTATTTTACTCAATAATTAATGACAGAATCAGTAAAGTGATATAATCAGTTCAAAGGAAAATTCAAAGAACCACACATGAATAGGCAAATACAGAATGTTGAAATGAATTGTCAAATAGACACAAAATGTCCTACTCAATGGGCAATAATCAATTGCATCTGTGAAGACTCGATTCATTTGTATTTCAATGGACAAGAATCATTTGCATTATTGTCAGTTTCTACAACTTACAGACACTCAATAATATGTTTTTCCCCATTTGAAAAGTCTTTCAAATTTTTTCCTGACATTTTATGAACATTTTCACTGTTGTTTTAGCCATCTGAACCTACCTCAGAAATAAAAGTTAAACAGAAAAGTCATAGAAACTTAAACCAGAATGATTCCTTGAAACAAGGAGTTAAGTGAAAGGTCCAGAGCCCTCCTTTCACACCTCCCTCCTAAGTGACCTCCTTGTGTCCCCATGGAATCACTAAGGCTCCACAGACCACTCGTGAGAAACTATTCTTCTTTGACACCATTTTTCAATGACTACATAGAAATTCATCTTTGGAAATATAAAAATCAAGTTCTAATAATTTACCCTGACACCTGTTTGTTTTCTAGAATAGATAACCTATTTTTTTTGAAGGTCAAAGGAATTTTTTAAAATAAATAAATAAATAAATAAATAAATAATTTATTTTTGGCTGCGTTGAATCTTCGTTGCTGCATGCAGGCATTCTCTAGTTGCGGTGAGTGGGGGCTACTCTTCATTGAGGTACGTAGGCTTCTCATTGTGGTGGCTTCTCTTGTAGAGCACGGGCTCTAGGTGCATGGGCTTCAGTAGTTGTGGCACATGGGTTCAGTAGTTGTGGCTTGTGGGCTTTAGAGCACAGGCTCAGTGGTTGTGGTAGATAACCTATTTGAAAATTAACTTTCTCCAAAGGTTTTTCAGGAGACATGTTATCTCAGACTTTACATGTCCTCAAAAACTGATTTCTAAGAAAATAAGTTAAATCAGCATTAAACAGCTGCCACAATTTCTTATTGTTAAACATTGAGCTTGTTTCTAATATTTCAGTTGATAAGGCTGTGAGAAACATCTTTAAGTATATCATGCCCTTAAGGATTAATTCCTACCAATGTAATATCTGAAATAAACAATACGATGCTTTTAAAGAGTTTGGTACATACTGACTAATTACATGCCAGAAAAATTTGTACCTATCAGCAGCATATAATATTTCTCTAGTCAGTGACATGGTATTTTATTTACAACTTTTTAATATTTGCCAGTTGCTGAGTTAAAAAACAGTATCTTGTTTTATTTGCATTTTCTTGACTAGAGAATAGTAACTTTTTAAACAATTTATTGGCTGTTTTATTTTCTATGGTGAGTTGCTTTACACATGTATTCTCTTCATTTTTTTTTCTGTCTCTGAATTTAACAAAAACGTTTGCCATTATCTAGTCTTTTTTGAACCTTGAAATCTTTTACTTCACATCACACCTTTTAATATGCTCCAAAATTGCTGTTCAATATCATACTTCAGGAAACACAGAGTTATCAGACTAACTGAATATCTAAAAAATTCAACAAATAATCTTTCTCAAGCCAGTTTGAATGCCATTATTGTCTAAAACTAAATACTTGGGGAGGAGATCAAGATGGCAGAGGAGGCTTCCCTGGTGGCGCAGTGGTTGAGAATCTGCCTGCCAATGCAGGAGACACGGGTTCGAGCCCTGGTCTGGGAAGATCCCACATGCCACGGAGCAACTGGGCCCATGAGCCACAATTACTGAGCCTGCGCATCTGGAGCCTGTGCTCCGCAACAGGAGAGGCCGTGATGGTGAGAGGCCCGCGCACCGCGATGAAGAGTGGTCCCCACTTGCCGCAGCTAGAGAAAGCCCTCGCACAGAAACAAAGACTCAACACAGTCATAAATAAATAAATAAATAAATAAATAAATAAATAAATAAAAGAACGTGAATTAAAAAAAAAAAAAGATGGCAGAGGAGTAGGACGTGGAGCTCACCTTCTCCCCACAGACATAACAAAAATATGCCTACATGTGGAACATCTACTGAATGCTGGCAGAAGACCTCAGACTTCCAAAAGGGCAAGAATATCTGCACATAACTGGATAGGTCAAAAGAAAAAAGAAAGCAAGCAATCAGGTTGGGACCTGTGCCTCTGGGAGGGAGTTGTGAAGGAGGAAAGGTTTCTGCACACTGGGAAGTCCCCTCACTGAGGGGGACAGAGGGGGAGCTTTGGAGCCTCAGAGGAGAGCGCAGCATCAGGTGGGTGGAGAGCAAAGCAGAGAGAGACATGCACAGAAGGTCAGCACCGACCGGCACTCCCCAGCCCGAGATGCTTGTCAGCTCACCCGCTGGGGCAGGTGGGGGCTGTGTGCTGAGGCTTTGGAAGTCAGAACCCGGGGAGAGGACTGGGGTTGGCTGTGTGAAGACAGCCTTAGGAGGCCAGAATGTAGTGCACCACAGCGGAGGGAGTCCAGGAAGAAGCCTGGGCCTGCCAGAGAGGCCAGGGACCATTGTTGGGGGGTTCATGAGGAGAGGTGGGCCTGCCATAGATGTGTATTTCTCTGTGCACTCACAGGCTGCAGGGCACCACCTAAATGAGCGCCAGGGGTGCACATGAGCCACAGCTGCCATCTTGGACCCCAGAGGTGGGAGTGGAGTGCTACCACTGCTGCCACTGCCAGCAAGGATCCTGTGAGCTAGTGCAGGTCACTGCCACCACCTTCCTGGGAGCCTGTCTAGCTTTAGAAGCTGTGTACTTTAGGGGCAAGTACATGTGGGAGTTGAGCCAGGTCAGAGTCTGAGCTGCCCCCACAGTGCCCACAGTGGGTCCAGAGACCTACCTAGAGGTATTGGAGGGCCTCCTAAGGAGGCGGGGTTGGCTGTGGCTCAAGGTGGGAACAAGCACACTGAGAGCTCAGGCCCCAGGAAAATATTATTATTACTATTATTTTTTGGTTTCATTTTGTTCTGTTGTTTATTATTTTTTTTAATTTATTTTTTGTTTTCTTTCTTTTTAATTTTTTAATTTTTTTTATTTTTCTACTTTACTTTTTTATTATTTTGTGTTTTTTTCTTGTTTTTGTTCTTTGTTTTGTTTTTAACTTTATTCATCGTTTTTATGTGTTTGTTTTATGTTTTCTTTGTTTTTTTTTTAGTTTGCTCTCTGTTTTTACTTTGTTTTTTTGTTTTTGTTAGTTTTGCTTTTAGTGTTTTTGGATTCTTGTGTTTGTTTGGTTGTTCTCTTGTTTTTTGTTTTCTTTCCTTTTTTTGTCTGTTTTTCTTTTTATTTGTTTGGTTTCCTTTTACAATTTGCCTTGGGTTTGCTTGTTTGTTTTCTGTTCCTTTTTTTTTTTTTTTTTTTTGTTGTACCACGCAGCTTGCAGGGGTTTTTGTTCCCCTACCGGGGTCAGGCCTGAGCATCCAGAGTGGGAGCACTGAGTCCAGGACACTGGACTGCCAGAGAATTCCCAGTGCCAGGGAATATTAATTGGCATGAGCTCTCACAGAGGTTCCTATCTTGACATCAAGACACGGCTCCACCCAAAACCCTGCAGGCTCCAGTGCTGATTGTGTTATGCCAAACAACAAGCAATACAGGAACACAGCCCCATTTCTAAGCAGACATGCTGCCTAAAGTTGTACTAAGCTCACAGACACCCCAAAACACACCCCAGCACATGGCCCTGCCCATCAGAGGGACAAGACTCTGCTCCATCCACCAGGGTCCAGGCACGAGTCCCTCCTATCAGGAAGCCTACACATGCCCCTGGATCAATCACTCCCACCAGGGGCCAGACATAAGAAGCAAGAGGAACTATGACCCCATGGTCTACGAAAAGGAGACCACAAATACAGTAAGTGAGACGAAATGAGATAACAGAGAAATATGTTGCAGACAAAGGGGCAAGGTATAAAAACCCACAAGGCCAAATAAATGAATGGGAAATAGGGAATCTACCTGAAAAAGAATTCAGAGTAATGAAAGTAAAGATGATCCAAGCTCTCAGACATAGAATGGAGGCACGAATCGAGAAGATAAAAGAAATGTTTAACAAGGACTTAGAAGAACTATAGAACAAAGAAACAGTGATGAACAATGCAAAAACTAAATTAAAAATACACTAGAAGGAATTGATAGCAGAATAATTGAGACAGAAGAATGGATAAGTTAGCTGGAAGACAGAGTGGTGAAAATAACTGACACAGAGCAGAATAAAGAAAAAATAATGAAAAGAAATGAGGACAGTCTCAGAGACCTCTGGAAAACATTAAATGCACCAAATATTGGAATTATAGGGGTCCCAGAAGGAGAAGAGAAAGAGAGAGGGTCTGAGAAAATATTTGAAGAGATTATAGTCAAAAACTGCCCTAAATGGGAAAAAAATAGTCACCTAAGTCCAGGAAGAACAGAGTCCCATACAGGATAAACCCAAGGAGAAACACACCAAGACACATATTAATCAAACTAACAAAAATTAAATACAAGAAAAAAATTAAAAGCAGGAAAGGAAATGCAACAAATGACATACAAGGGAATTCCCATAAGGTTATCAGCAGATTTTTCAGCAGAAACTCTGCAGGACAGAAGGGAGTGGCAGGACATATTTAAAGTAGTGAAAGGGAAAAACCTAGAAACAAGATTACTCTACACAGCAAGGCTCTCATTCAGATTCGATGAAGAAATCAAAAGCTTTACAGACAGGCGAAAGCTAAGAGAACTCAGCACCACCAAACCAGCTTTGCAACAAATGCTAAAGGAACATCTCTAGGTGGGAAACACAAGAAAAAAAAAAAAAAGACCCACAAAAACAAACCGAAAACAATTAAGAAAATGGCAATAGGAACATACATATGGGTAACTAGCTTAAGTGTAAATGGATTAAATGTTCCAACCAAAAGACACAGACTGGCTGAATGGATACAAAAACAAGATCCGTATATATGCTGTCTACAAGAGACCCACTTAAGACCTAGAGACACATACAGACTGAAAGTGAGGGAATGGAAAAACATATTCCATGCAAATGGAAATCAAAAGAATGCTGGAGTAGCAATATTCACATCAGACAAAATAGACTTTAAAATAAAGACTGTTACAAGAGACAAGAAAGGACACTACATAATGATCCAAGAAGAAGATTTAAAAATAGTAAATATTTATGCACCCAACATAGGAGCACCTCAGTACATAAGGCAAATGCTAACAGCTGTAAAAGGGGAAATCAACAGTAACACAGTAATAGTGGGGGGCTTTAACACCTCACTTACACCAATGGACAGATCATCCAGACAGAAAGTTAATAACAGAACACAAGCCTTAAATGACACATTAGACCAGATAGACTTAATTGATATTTATAGGACATTCCACCTGAAAACAGCAGAATACACTTTCTTCTCAACTGCACATGGAACATTCTCCAGGATAGATCACATCTTGGGTCACAAATCAAGCACTGGTAAATTTAAGAAAATTGAAATCATATCAAGCATCTTTTCTAACCACAATGCTATGAGATTAGAAATCAATTACAGGAAAAAAAAGTAAAAAACACAAACACATGGAGGCTAAACATTGTGTTACTAAATAATCAATGGCTCACTAAAGAAATCAAGGAAGAAATTAAAAAATACCTAGAGACAAATGACAACAAAATCATGATGACCAAATACCTATGGGGTGCAGCAAAAGCTGTTCTAAGAGGGAAGTTTATAGCAATGTGATCCTACCTCAAGAAACCAAAAATTCTCAAATAAACAACCTACCCTTACACCTAAAGCTACTAGAGAAAGAAAGAAAAAAAAAAAACCTAAAGTTAGTAGAAGGAAAGAAGTCATAAAGATCAGAGCAGAAATGAATAAAATAGAAATAAAGATAACAATAGCAAACATCAATGAAACTAAAAGCTGGTTCCTTGAGAAGATAAACAAAATTGATAGACCTCTGGCTAGAATCATCCAAAAAAAAAGAAGAGGACTCAGACCAATAAAATCACAATTGAAAAAGTAAAAGTTAAAACAGACACCACAGAAATACAAAGGATCATAAGAGACTACTACAAGCAACTATATGCCAATAAAATGGACAACCTGGAAGAAATGGGCAAATTCTTAGAAAGATACAACCTTCCAAAACTGAACCAGGAAGAAATAGAAAATATGAACAGACCAATCACAAATACTGAAATTGAAACTGCGATTTAAAAATTTCCAACAAACAAAAGTCCAGGACCAGGTAGCTTCACAGACGAATGCTATCAAATATTTAGAGACGAGCTAATACCTATCCTTCTCAAATTCTGCTAAAAAATTGCGGAGAAAGGAACACTCCCAAGCTCATTCTATGAGGCCACCAGCACCCTGATATGAAAACCAAAGATAACTCAAAAAAAGAAAATCACAGGCCAATATCACTGATGAACATAGATGCAAAAATCCCCAACAAAATACTAGCAAACAGAATCCAACAACGCATTAAAAGCACCATACATGATGATCAAGTGGGATTTATCCCAGAGATGCAAGTATTCTTCAGTATATGCAAATCAATCAATGTGATACACTATATTAACAGACTGAAGAAGAAAAACCATATGATCATTTCAATAGATGCAGAAAAAGCTTTTGACAAAGTTCAACACCCATTTATGATAAAAACTCTCCAGAAAGTGGGCACAGAGGGAACATTCCTCAACATAATAAAGACCATATGCAACAAACCCACAGCAAATATTCTCAATGGTGAAAAACTGAAAGCATTTCCTCTAAGTTCAGGAACAAGACAAGGATGTCCCCTCACGCCACTTTTATTCAACATAGTTTTGGAAGTTCTATCCACAGCAATCAGAGAAGAAAAAGAAATGAAAGGAATACAAATTGGAAAAGAAGAAGTAAAACTGTCACTGTTTGCAGATGATATGATACTATACAAAGAAAATCCTAAAGATGCCACCAGAAAACTACAAGAACTAATAAATGAATTTGGTAAAGGTGCCAGATACGAAATTAATGCACAGAAATCTCTTGCATTCCTATACACTGACAATGAAAAATCAGAAAGAGAAATTAAGGAAATAATCCCATTTACCATTGCATCAAAAAGAATAAAATACCTACAAATAAACCACCCTAAGGAGGCAAAAGACCTGTTCTCAGAAAACTCTAAGATACTGATGAAAGGAATCAAAGATGACACAAATAGATGGAGAGATATACCATGTTCTTGTATTGGAAGAATCAATATTGTGAAAATGACTATACTACTAAAGCAATCTACAGATTCAATGCAATTTGTATCAAATTACCAATGGTATTTTTCATAGAAATAGAACAAAAAATTTCACAATTTTTAGGGAAACACAAAAGACCCCAAATAGCCAAAGCCATCTTGAGAAAGAAAAATGGAGCTGGAGCAATCAGGCTCCCTGTCTTCAGAATATACTACAAAGCTACAGTAATCAAGACAGTATGGTACTGGCACAGAAACAGAAATATAGATAAATGTTACAGGATAGAAAGTCCAGAGGTATACCCATGCACCTATGGTCACCTAATCTATGTCAAAGGAGGCACAAACATACAATGGAGAAAAGACAATCCCTTCAGTAAGTGGTGCTGGGATAACTGGACAGCTACATGTAAAAGAATGAAATTAGAACACTCCTTAAAACCATACATAAAAATAAACTCAAAATGCATTAAAGACCTAAATGTAAAGACCATACATAAAAATAAACTCAAAATGCATTAAAGACCTAAATCTAAAATTGTTAGGGAAAAATATCCTTTGATATAAATCACAACAAGATCTTTTTGATCCACTGCCTAGAGTAATGAAAATAGAAACAAAAATAAACAAATGAGACCTAATGAAACTTAAAAGCTTTTGCACAACAAAGGAAATCATAAACAAAATGAAAAAACAACCCTCAGAATGGGAGAGAATATTTGCAAATGAAGCAACTGACAAGGGACTAATTTCCAAAATATGCAAACAGCTCATGCAGCTCAATATCAAAACAATAACAACAACAATCCAATCAAAATGTGTGAGAGACCTAACTAGACATTTCTCCAAGGAAGACACACAGATGGCCAAAAGCATATGAAAAGATGCTGAATATCACTAATTATTAGAGAAATTCATGTCAATACTTCAATGAGGTATCACATCACACCAGTCAGAATGGCCATCATGAAAAAATCTACAAACAATAAATGTTGAAGAGGGTGTGGAGAAAAGGGAACCCTCTTACACTGTTGGGAGGAATGTAAATTGATACAGTCACTACATAGAACAGCATTGAGGTTCCTTAAAAAACTAAAAAATACAACTACCATATGAGCCAGCAATCCCACTCCTGGGCATATACCTGAAGCAAACCATAATTCAAAATGATACATGCACCCCAAAATTCATTGCAGCACTATTTACAATAGCCAGGACATGGAAGCAACCTAAATGTCCATCAACAGAGGAAATGATAAAGAAGATGTGGTACATATATACAAAGAAATATTACTCAGCCATAAAAAGGAATGAAATTGTGCCATTTGCAGAGACATGGAGCTACATAGAGAATGTCATATAGAGTGAAGTAACTCAAAAAGAGAAAAACAAATATCGTATAATATCACTTATATGTGGAATCTAGAAAAATGATACAGATGAGCTTATTTGCAAAGCAGAAATATAGTAGAGACATAGAGAACAAATGTATGGACACTGAGGGGGGAAAAGGGAGTGGGATAAATTGGGAGGTTGGGATTGACATATATACACTACTACGTATAAAATAGATAAATAATGAGAACCTACGGCATAGCAGAGGGAACTCTACTCAATGGTCTGTGGTGACCTAAATGGGAAGGAACTCCAAAAAAGAGGGGATATATATATATGTGTAGCTGATTCACTTTGCTGTACAGCAGAAACTCACACAGCATTGTAAAGCATCTCTATTCCAATAAAAATTAATTTAAAAAATAATACTGGAGGAGCTTCAAGAAAGCAGAAGAGTAAGAGGTGGAGATCACCTTCCTCCCCACAAATACATCAGAAATACATCGACATGTGGAACAACTCCTACAGAACACCTATGGAACACTGGCAGAAGACCTCAGACCTCCCAAAAGGCAAGAAACTCCCCACGTACCTGGGTAGGGTAAAAGAAAAAAGAAAAAACAGAGACAAAGAATAGGGACAGGACCTGTGCCAGTGGGAGGGAGCTGTGAGGGAGGAAAGGTTTCCACACACTAGGAAGCCCCTTCGCGGGCGGAGACTGCTGGTGGCGGAGGTGGGGAGCTTCGGAACCACAGAGGAGAGCGCAGCAACAGGGGTGTGGAGGGCAAAGCGGAGAGATTCCCGCACAGAGGATCACTGTCGATGACAAGCACTCACCAGCCCAAGAGGCTTGTCGGCTCACCGGCCGGGACAGGCGGGGGCTGGGAGCTGAGGCTCGGGCTTTGGTCGGATGCAGGGAGAGGACTGGGGTTGGCTGTGTGAACACAGCCTAAAGGGGGCTAGTGCACCACAGCTAGCCGGGAGGTAGTCCGGGAGAAAGTCTGGAGCTGCAGAAAAGACAAGAGACTTTTTCTTGCCTCTTTGTTTCCTGGTGCACAAGGAGAGGGGATTAAGAGCACTGGTTAAAGGAGCTCCAGAGATGGGGGCGAGCCGCGGCTATCAGCACGGACCCCAGAGACAGGCATGAGATACTAAGGCTGCTGCTGCAGCCACCAAGAAGCCTGTGAGCAAGCACAGGCCACTATCCACACCATCCCTCCTGGAAGCCTGTGCAGCCCGCCACTGCCAGGGTCCCGTTATCCAGGGACAACTTCCCTGGGAGAACGCACGGCGTGCCTCACGCTGGTGCAACGTCACGCTGGCCTCTGCTGCCGCAGGCTCACCCCGCATCCATACCCGTCCCTCCCTCTGGCCTGAGTGAGCCAGAGCCCCAAAGCAGCTGCTCTTTAACCCCATCCTGTCTGAGTGAAGAACAGATGCCCTCAGGCGACCTACACACAGAGGTGGGTCCAAATCCAAAGTTGAACCCCAGGAGCTGTGCAAACAAAGAAGAGAAAGGGAAATTTCTCCCAGCAACCTCAGGAGCAGCGGATTAAATCTCCACAATCAACTTGATGTACCCTGCATCTGTGCAATACCTGAATAGACACCGAATCATCCCAAATTGAGGAGGTGGACTTTGGGAGCAATGATATATATATATTTTTCCCCTTTTTCTCTTTTTGTGAGTGTGTATGTGTATGCTTCTGTGTGTGATTTTGTCTGCATAGCTTTGTTTTTACCATTTGTCCTAGGGTTCTGTCTGTCCGTTTTTTTTAATTAAAAAATATTTTCTTAATAATTATTTTTTATTTTAATAACTTTATTTTATTTTATTTTATCTTCTTCTTTCTTTCTTCCTTTTTTTTCTCCCTTTTATTCTGAGCCATGTGGAGGACAGGCTTTTGGTGCTCCAGCCAGGCGTCAGGGCTGTGCCACTGATGTGGGAGAGCCAAGTTCAGGACACTGGTCCACAAGAGACCTCCCAGCTCCAAGTAATATCAAATGGGAAAAATCTCCCAGAGATCTCCATCTCAATGCCAAGACCCAGTTGCAGTCAACGAACAGCAAGCTACAGTGCTGGACACCATATGCCAAACAACTAGCAAGACAGGAACACAACCCCATCCATTAGCAGCGAGTCTGCCTAAAATCATAATAAGGCCACAGACACCCCAAAACACACCACCAGACGTGGACCTACCCACCAGAAAGACAAGATCCAGCCTCATCCAGTAGAACACAGGCACTAGTCCTCTCCACCTGGAAGCCTACACAACCCACTGAACCAAACTTACCCACTGGGGACAGACACCAAAAACAACGGAAACTACGAACGTGCAGCCTGTGAAAAGGAGACCCCAAACACAGTAAGTTAAGCAAAATGAGAAGACAGAGAAACTCACAGCAGATAAAGGAGCAAGGCAAAAACCCAACAGACCTAACAAATGAAGAGGAAATAGGCAATCTACCTGAAAAAAAATTCAGAGTAATGATAGTAAAGATGATCCAAAATCTTGGAAATAGAATAGAGAAAATACAAGAAACGTTTCACAATGACCTAGAAGAACTAAAGAGCAAACAAACAGAGATGAACAAAACAATAAATGACATTAAAAATTCTCTAGAAGGGATCAATAGCAGAATAACTGAGGCAGAAGAACGGATAAGTGACCTGGAAGATAAAATAGTGGAAATAACTACTGCAGAACAGAATACAGAAAAAAGAATGAAAAGAATAGAGAACAGTTTCAGAGACCTCTGGGACAACATTAAACACACCAACATTTGAATTATAGGGGTCCCAGAAGAAGAAGAGAAAAAGAAAGGGACTGAGAAAATATTTGAAGAGATTATAGTTGAAAACTTCCCTAATATGGGAAACGAAATAGTTCATCAAGTCCAGGAAGCACAGAGAGTCCCATACAGGATAAATCCAAGGAGAAACACGCCAAGACACATATTAATCGAACTATCAAAAATTAAATACAAAGAACAAATATTAAGAGCAACAAGGGAAAAACAACAAGTAACACATAAGGTAATCCCCATAAGGTTAACAGCTGATCTTTCAGCAGAAATGTGTCAAGCCAGAAGGGAGTGGCAGGATATACTTAAAGTGATGAAGGAGAAAAACCTACAACCAAGATTACTCTACCCTGCAAGGATCTCATTCATATTTGATGGAGAAATTAAAAGCTTTACAGACAAGCAAAAGCTGAGAGAGTTCAGCACCACCAAAGCAGCTCTACAACAAATGCTAAAGGAACTTCTCTAGGCAAGAAACACAAGAGAAGGAAAACACCTACAATAACAAACCCAAAACACTTAAGAAAATGGGAATAGAAACATACATATCGATAATTACCTTAAATGTAAATGGATTAAATGCTCCCACCAAAAGACACAGACTGGCTGAATGGATACAAAAACAAGACCCGTATATATGCTGTCTACAAGAGACCCACTTCAGACCTAGGGACACATACAGACTGAAAGTGAGGGGATGGAAAAAGATATTCCATGCAAATGGAAATCAAAAGAAAGCTGGAGTAGCAATTCTCATATCAGACAAAATAGACTTTAAAACAAAGACTATTACAAGAGACAAAGAAGGACACTACATAATGATCAAGGGATCAATCCAAGAAGAAGATATAACAATTGTAAATATTTATGCACCCAACATAGGAGCACTTCAATACATAAGGCAAATACTAATAGCCATAACAGGGGAAATTGACAGTAACACAATCATAGTAGGGGACTTTAACACCCCACTTTCACCACTAGAAAATCATCCAAAATGAAAATAAATAAGGAAACACAAGCTTTAAATGATACATTAAACAAGATGGACTTAATTGATATTTATAGGACATTCCATCCAAAAACAACAGAATACACATTCTTCTCAAGTGTTCATGGAACATTCTCCAGGATAGATCATATCTTGGGTCACAAATCAAGCCTTGGTAAATTTAAGAAAATTAAAAGCATATCAAGTATCTTTTCTGACCACAACACTATGAGATTAGATATCAATTACAGGAAAATATCTGTAAAAAATACAAACACATGGAGGCTAAACAACACGCTACTTAATAACCAGGAGATCACTGAAGAAATCAAAGAGGAAATCAAACATTACCTAGAAACAATTGACAATGAAAACACAATGACCCAAAACCTATGGGATGCAGCAAAAGCAGTTCTAAGAGGGAAGTTTACAGCTATACAAGCCTACCTTAAGAAACAAGAAACATCTCAAATAAACAAACTAACCTTACACCTAAAGCAATTAGAGAAAGAAGAACAAAAAAATCTCCAAAGTTAACAGAAGGAAAGAAATCGTAGAGATCAGAGCAGAAATAAATGAAAAAGAAATGAAGGAAACAATAGCAAAGATCAATAAAACTAAAAACTGGTTCCTTGAGAAGAAAAACAAAATTGGTAAACCATTAGCCAGACTTATTAAGAAAAAAAGGGAGAAGACTCAAATCAATAGAATTAGACATGAAAAAGGAGAAGTAAGAACTGACACTGCAGAAATACAAAGGATCATGAGAGATTACTACAAGCAACTGTATGCCAATAAATTGGACAACCTGGAAGAAATGGACAAATTCTTAGAAATGCACAACCAGCCGAGACCGAATCAGGAAGAAATAGAAAATATGAACAGACCAATCGCAAGCACTGAAATTGAAACTGTGATTAAAAATCTTCTGACAAACAAAAGCCCAGAACCAGATGGCTTCACAGGCGAATTCTATCAAACATTTAGAGAAGAGCTAAAACCTATCCTTCTCAAACTCTTCCAAAATATAGCAGAGGCAGGAACACTCCCAAACTCATTCTACGAGGCCACCATCACTACGATACCAAAACCAGACAAAGATGTCATAAAGAAAGAAAACTACAGGCCAATATCATTGACGAACATAGATGCAAAAATCCTCAACAAAATACTAGCAAACAGAATCCAATAGCACATTAAAAGGATCATACACATGATCAAGTGGGGTTTATCCCAGGAATGCAAGGATGCCTCAATATGCATAAATCAATCAATGTGATACACCGTATTAACAAATTGAAGGAGAAAAACCATATGATCATCTCAATAGATGCAGAGAAAGCTTTTGACAACATTCAACACCCATTTATGATAAAAACCCTCCAGAAAGTAGGCACAGACGGAACTTTCCTCAACATAATAAAGGCCATATATGACAAACCCACATCAAACATCATTCTCAGTGGTGAAAAGCTGAAACCATTTCCTCTAAGATCAGGAACAAGACAAGGTTGCCCACTCTCACCACTATTATTCAACATAGTTTTGGAAGTTTTAGCCACAGCAATCAGAGAAGAAAAAGAAATAAAAGGAATCCAAATTGGAAAAGAAGAAGTAAAGCTGTCACTGTTTGCAGATGACATGATACTATACATAGAGAATCCTAAAGATGCTACCAGAAAACTACTAGAGCTAATCAATGAATTTGGTAAAGTAGCAGGATACAAAATTAATGCACAGAAATCTCTTGCATTCCTATACACTAATGATGAAAAATCTGAAAGTGAAATTAAGAAAACACTCCCATTTATCACTGCAACAAAAAGAATAAAATATCTAGGAATGAACCTACCTAAGGAGACAAAAGACCTGTATGTGGAAAATTATAAGACACTGATGAAAGAAATTAAAGATGACACAAATAGATGGAGAGATATGCCATGTTCTTGGATTGGAAGCATCAACATTGTGAAAATGACTCTACTACCCAAAGCAATCTACAGATTCAATGCAATCCCTATCAAACTATCACTGGCAATTTCCAAAGAACTATAACAAAAAAATTCACAATTTGTATGGAAACACAAAAGACCCCGAATAGCCAAAGCAATCTTGAGAAAGAAAAACGGAGCTGGAAGAATCAGGCTCCCTGACTTCAGACTATACTACAAAGCTACAGTAATCAAGACAGTATGGTACTGAACAAAAACAGAAATATAAATCAATGGAACAGAATAGAAAGTCCAGAGATAAACCCACGTACGTATGGTCACCTTATCTTTGATAAAGGAGGCAAGAATATACAGTGGAGAAAAGACAGCCTCTTCAATAAGTGGTGCTGGGAAAACTGGACAGCTACATGTAAAGGAATGAAATTAGACCACTCCATTACACCATACACAAAAATAAACTCAAAATGGACTAAAGACCTAAATGTAAGGCTAGACATCATCAAACTCTTAGAGGAAAACATAGGCAGAACACTCTATGTCATAAATCACAGCAAGATCCTTTTTGACCCACATCCTAGAGAAATGGATATAAAAACAAAAATAAACAAATGGGACCTAATGAAACTTAAAAGCTTTTGCACAGCAAAGGAAACCATAAAAAAGATGAAAAGGCAACCCTCAGAATGGGAGAAAATATTTGCAAATGAAGCAACTGACAAAGGATTAATCTCCAAAATTTACAAGTAGCTCATGCAGCTCAATAACAAAAAAACAAACAACCCAAACCAAAAATGGACAGAAGACTTAAATAGACATTTCTCCAAAGAAGATATACAGATTGCCAACAAACAAATGAAGGAATGCTCAACATCATTAATCATTAGAGAAATGCAAATCAAAACTACAATGAGATATCATCTCACACCGCTCAGAATGGCCATCATCAAAATATCTAGAAACAATAAATGCTGGAGAGGGTGTGGAGAAAAGGGAACCCTCTTGCACTGTTGGTGGGAATGTAAATTGATACAGTCACTATGGAGAACAGTATGGAGGTTCCTTAAAAAACTAAAAATAGAACTACCATAAGACCCAGCAATCCCACTACTGGGCATATACCCTGAGAAAACCATAATTCAAAAAGACTCATGTACCAAAATGTTCATTGCAGCTCTATTTACAATAGCCAGGACATGGAAGCAACCTAAGTGTCCATCATCGGATGAATGGATAAAGAAGATGTGGCACATATATACAATGGAATATTGCTCAGCCATAAAAAGAAACGAAATGGAGTTATTTGTAGTGAGGTGGATGGAGTTAGAGTCTGTCATACAGAGTGAAGTAAGTCAGAAAGAGAAAAACAAATACAGTATGCTAACACATATATATGGAATCTAAAAAAAAAAGAAGGTCAGAAGAACCTAAGGGCAAGACGGGAATAAAGATGCAGACCTACTGGAGAATGGACTTGAGGATACGGGGAGGGGGAAGGGTAAGCTGGGGCAAAGTGAGAGTGGCATGGACATATATACACTACCAAACGTAAAATAGATAGGTAGTGGGAAGCAGCCACATAGCACAGGGAGATCAGCTCTGTGCTTTGTGACCACCTAGAGTGGTGAGATAGGGAGAGTAGGAGGGAGGGAGATGCAAGAGGGAAGAGATATGGGGACATATGTATATGTATAACTGATTCACTTTGTTATAAAGCAGAAACTGACACACCATTGTAAAGCAATTATACTCTAATAAAGATGCTTAAAAAATTAAAATAAAAATAAAAAATAATACTAAATACTTATAGTTGAGTGTCAGTTTGAATTTTGTGTTCAGTTCCTATTGATCTCCTTCTTATGCTGTGCAGTCTTATTTAATGCAATTTTATGATACCTTTAAAAATGAGATAACTATTGCCCTTCATTAGTTTTCTGTTTGGAGGGTAATTTTTTACTACTTTCACATATTTTACATGAACACTAATCTATTCACATTTCTAACTTTTTAAAGTTAAACTTCGAAATTTGTATTTTATATAAGATTTTTATATGTATTAGTCTAGTGTTATATAATTTTCAAAAAATTTGTAAAACCCTCTGATTATATATCCCATATTTGTTTTTAGTGTTCTAAGTTTATTTTTTTTGCTTATTATTTCACTGATTGTGGAAGTGACTTAAAATACATTACTGATATTTTCAAACAATTAGCTCTAGGTTTAATTTACACTTTTAAAAATTATGCTATATTGACTTATGGTTTCATTAAAAACTACTTCCCCTTGCCTTGCTTAGAAATATATGTTTGATGTTTCTGTTATTTTTCCACATGCCTTATTTACATGCTTAAGTTAGTCTCTAGATTTCCTATTATATAATAAAGGTATCTGTATTCTCCTAAGAATATTTAACCATATGGCCTTTTAAATTCATATTATATAAAATGTTCAAATGCATACAACTGTAGAGAGACTAGTATAATGAACTTGAAGATCTATTACCCAGCTTCAACCATGATCAAATTCATGGTCAATTATTTTCATCTATATACTTGCTCACTTCTACCACAGGATTATTTTGAAGCTAATCCTACTCATTTCATCATTTTATCTGTAAATACTTCAATATGTATCTCTAAAATGTGAGAAACCTTTTCCTTAAATTATAACCACAATGTCATTATTATGCTATACAATGTAATTGTTATTTCTTCATCTATAATGTCCAATCATTATTCACATTTCCAAAATTGTTTTTACAGCAGTTTGTTTGCATCAGTTTCTAATAAAATCTCAACATCTTCTACCTGTTTTCATTGTGCATTTTTTGTTTTTTCTTTTAAAATATAGATTTCTATGTTTTAGAATGATTTCGCAGATTACATCCTGTGTAGTCATTAAACAAGCTCATCTGTTTCTTATATTTCTTGTAAATCAGTAATTATCAATAGATCTAGAGGCTCAATTGGATTGAGTCAATGCTTTACAGTTTTGTTTGTTTGTTTGGTTAGGCCTCTTCAGAGTTTTTCATCAGGAGGTCCAAATATCTGGTTGTCTATTATTTGTGATGTCAGCCCTTTATCAGTATCCCTTTAATCCCTGCACTCATAAGGGATTGTAACATGATGATGTTTCTTCAATCATTCCTTCTTTGAGAGCTGGAATATACCCAGGATGAAAAAACTTCCCATATCAACTATTTGGTTACCCTAAGGTGTTGCATACATAGAAAAGGTAGGGTAAATGCTTGATTTGTCCCCAGTTTCTATTAAAATTTAGGTGTTTCCCTAGCATCCCCCAAAAGCTACCAGTGAGGTAATTTTTTTTCCTTTGCATTATTATGAACCCATGGATTTAAGCATATTTGATGTGTTTCAATCCATGGGAGTTATATTTTTTGCTCAAATTGTCCAATCTTAGGCCAGTGGGAACTTACTCGGATGAACTCTTGTATCCTTTTGATGTGACGTTAGAAGTATTTGATATGACATCAGTAGTATTTGATAGCTTCCTTGCTTCATCCTATATATTTTCTGCCCTAGACCTGGAAAATGTCACTTCTTAAGTGGCTTAGCTCTTTTTCAATATAAATGTTTGCAAACCAAATTACGGCTGTTAGTTGTGCTCATAGCTGGTTGTTTACTCATTGTTTCTAGGCTCTTATACTAGAAGGTTTTATGTATGTGTATAACAAAAATGTATCATGAGTTCATAATGATACTTCCAATTTAAATTCAGACTAAACTGTGTACAACATAATCTTGTCAACGTGGTGTGTGATTAGTTTTAACCATGCCCCAGAAACTTGATCTTTTCAAAGACACTAACATAATGATTCATTTGATTTATTTTATAATATAAATACACTATTAGAATACCAATATCAAATAATACCACCAACAATTTAATTACTAAATGGTCTAAAATTTTTTGTGCTTTTTTTTGTTCTTTGGGCATATATATCACACTAGAGAGATAGAATCAAATTACTGTGTTTTAAGATCACTTGCAATGATTTCTCTTTGTGTGAAAATGCTACCAAATGGGTACAAATTTTTAGTCATTTGTTTCATTTTAACTTGCAAAATTTTAAACTTTTTAATTTTATTGTATACTTATGAAAAATATTTGGTTCTGAAGTCAAATCTACAAAACCAGCTATATTCAAAGAAGTCTAAAATTTACCCTTTTCCACAATCCTATCCCTTTTCTCCCTCATGAAAAATAAAACATTTATAAAATTTTAATAATTTATCTTCCCAATACTTTTATTTATTAAAAGCAAATATATATGCATTTATTAAAAACAAGTATATATTTTTACTTAGATAAATGTTAGCACACTGCATGTACTTTTGCCATCTTGCTTTTCCTCTCCCCTCGTTTACATAACCACATATTCTGGAGATTATCCTGTAACAATGTATAGAGAGAGTCTTCACTCATTTTGACAGTTGCACAGTACCCCATAGTGTAGATTTATAATAGTTTATTTAACCAATCCCAATTGATGGATATTTTGGGTTATTTCTAGTCTTTTGCTGTTACAAACTTTTACAAATTTGAATTTACTATTTCAATTGTTTTCCCTGTGTATCTTTGGGATCAATACCTAGAATTCCTTCATCAAAAGTTACAAGGATTTTATTTAAAACATAAAAAGTTGCCTTCAATTCTGAGTTTTTATTGTTAGATTCTGAGAATTCATGGACTTGAATAATTATGTAAGATACTCTTAAGTAAATAAGAGAAGAACGCTGTATTTCCTATATCTGTCAAAGAAACATTAAGGTATCCTACCTAGACAGTCTTTCCAGAAATACTCAATTTCTTTTTATTATTTCTGAAGTTAAACAAGAATAAATTTGAATAATTTTTTTTAAAGTTACAAGGATAAGTAACTTGTTAGATATTGCCAAATTCACGTCCATAAGGTTCATACTGTTTTGCATTCTTATCAGTTTATATGAAGGAATCCATTTTCTCCACAGCCTCACTAATCGAATAACTGGTTAAAATTTTGAATTTTGCCAATCTATTAGGTAGATAATATATGCATTTATATTATGGGTAAGTTTGAGTATATTCTTACATGCTTAAAAGCCATTTGTTTTTTTTTTTTTCTCTGTAACCTGTCTGTTTAATGTCTCTACCCTCTCCCCTTTTATAGGATTGTTGGCCTTATTTTCCCCCTCTATTTCTTTAGAAGCTATTTATATCATAAGGATATTAGCCCTATGCTTCTAATATAATTTGCAAACATTATTTCTGTGTGTCATTTGTCATTTTATTTTACTTACTTTTTACCTTGAACAGATTTTTAAAAATCTTCTATATAATCAAAATACACACTTTTCCTTTATTGCTTCTAGATTTTGGGTCATAGTTAGGAAAGTCTGACAAACTCTGAGATGATAGAGGAGCACAGCTATGCTTCTTTTAGTACTTGTGTGCTTTTTTCTTTCTCATTTACTTCTTTGATTGACTTGGAATTTATCCTGGTGTATGTTTTAAGGAATTTTGTCATTTTCCACATGGCTATCCATTTAGTTTAACAGTCTCACATATCATGTTTAGTAGATCATTTTACATTTACTCCCATCAAAAAAATAGTTTCCTGAAATATCAATTTCTCTTTTTACTGCCTATCTTGTAGGTTTTAATTTGCTTTTACAGTCTATTTTTCTTACAACTGTCTGTCATCTATCCATTTTCCATTTTCTCTTCATCCTATAATCTTTTCCTCTTCCTTTTCATCTCAGCATTTTCTCATCTTTTGACATCCTCCTATTTCTTTAAGACTGTATCTTCTTGCATTTTCTGAGGATGCTTAACAGTTGACTGAAATTTTTTCTTGATATATAAAAATAATTTTCATAAATATGTTCTTTCTTTGAGCTTTATAATGTGATTCCTTTTCCTTCATTTTGCTATTTTTCAGCGCCTTTTCATAGGTTCTAAGGAGTTTTATTTTTTCCTGTTTTCCAAGGTTAATTTTATCCATCTTAAGTATTCATCAGCTGTCAGAGAGTGTGAATTATGATTAAACTGTATGGCAGCCAAATTCTCTTCTCAAATCTTTAATTGGAGAAGAGACCTATGTGCATAGTTCTCAGTGTAGACATTCATCATTTGCAAATCTGCTATGTTTTGCTGGTCTCTTATCATCCTGCAATATGTTCTTCTGACAGTTCAAACAAAGTTGTATGTAAACCAGCAGGCATTCCCAGGTTCTTCCTGTCTCCTACCCCACGCAAAATATGTTCCTACTAACACTAGATTTCTCCAGAAGCAAGGTGCCCTGGATGGACTCCTCTGTCTGTTCAGAAGCTTTATTGGAGTTGTTGACATTGTGCAGATGTGCAAAGCTGTGGCAGTTGGGTGGGGATAGAATGAGTGGGTTTTGGTACAATTTTCTAGCTGCCTCAGAATTTAGCCCTTACACAGTAGTGAAACAGACACACTATTTTGTGATGGGAGATGTGTGATATTTTCACACATTTTTCATGAATTAAAATCTAGGTGATCTGTGAGGTGAAATCTAGGAAATATTTTCTTAATTTGTCTCTATTTATTGTATTAGATTATCAATCTAATTTTGAATGTTGTCCTAAATTCTTTTTTTTCCTGCTTTGCTTGGCATTTATGGTACTGGTTTTTCCAGCTTGATACAATTTAAAATCAAAATCTCCTTTTTATGGAATGGTATGTAAAACAATGTTTACTTTTTCCACCTAAAATTGGCCAAGACTATAGCCAAGCTATGACTTCTTTTCCCAATAATAGCTGTGAAAATCAGGTGAAATGCCATAACAGGCTTTACAGTATTCTACTGCAAACAGTTGACTTTAGCCAACATATCTGAGAAAATTCCTACTTAGCACCAGTGGTAATACATTCATGTCGGTTTGTACCAGGAGAATATTGGAAGGTGGAATAAACCAACAGCGTAAGTTTCTGCATAGACTCATTTAAACAGTCATGACTGATTTCTGGGTGTAATGTTGAAAATAAGAATTCATAGGCTTATTCCAACATTTCATTATGCATAGCTTTCAATGTACATTTAAATTAATTAATAGTGGATTTTTAATCTAACAAACATCCTCTTATTCTCAAATATTTATTTAAATACTATGTAGTTTTGTTGTTGATGCTGATGTTATTACTTCCTAAGCTGAATCTTCAACGTGGAGAAAAACATCAATATTAATCAAATGATAGAGACATGTATTTGGCCTTATTTGTGAGGCTATAAAACTTCCTTTTCTGAAGACCAGACACTATGAAAATGGTAGTCAGGAGATAGTAGAGTTTTGTGAGAAGACAGAGTTAGCTTACAACTCTGATACTAGCTGCCTGACTTAATCTTCATTTTCCTCATTTTCAAAGCACTTCTAGGGTTGTCTTGACAATTACAGGAGAAAATTCATGGGAAATGATTTGTATTTTACCAGAACATAGTAAGTACTCAACAAAGCACCTTTGTATAATTGGGGGCAGTTTAGAATTAGTATTACCTTAAAGAACAAACATTAGTCAAACCTTGCCTCTCATAAGTTAACAATTTTCTGAAACAAGTATGAGGAGTACTGTACGTCTTCTCTGTTCATTCATTATCCATTCTGGAATAATTAAGTGTTTAGTTATGGAGATGAGATGCAGAACAAGAAAGAGGCTAAAATAGCATGAGAGGTAAAGGATGTAGGGTGATTATCTCGCAGAGTATGAATCACAGTTATGAACCTGATTCAGAAGACATCAAGTCAGCTCTGTGAGATCACCAGACATATGGCACCCACAGTGTGACAGCTGCCAAATTATTGCCTGTATCATTTCAAGGTGACCAGGCTATATGACATCTAATGTAATTTGGGTGATCCCAAATGTTTTTCTTTTTCTTATCATGTAATTTATAGAGATTACTATTCTTAAGTTACAGTTAATTATACCCCACAGTATTTCATCAATTCCTCATACCACCAAAACTTTATCATCTCTACTGTAAAATGCCCATAAACCAAACACCATAGTGATTTGTCTAGAGTTTTAAATAAAAGTGATCTATTATTTCTTCTAAAGTGTTCGGATCATTCCAGCCATTTGTGTGGTACAGAGCCCAGTAAATTAAGCCACAGAACAAAACATCTGAACTTTGAGGTCTAACTTTAGCAGGTATTTACTGGACCTCAAGTTCTTTTGGCACTTAAGGATACAATAATAAAATTAATAATATACAAAATGGTTGTAAGATATGTGAGTTCAAAATGGTCAGTTAATTGAAAAAGTAAAGACTATTAAAAATACAAGTTTTATGAGGATAAAGAACATGACCATGGAATCTGAGAACCAGAATTGTACATTATCTCAACACTATTTATATTCATTTCTGAGATATGAGGTATTCAGTACATGGGATAGGGAAATTTAAATGGTAAAATATCAAATGTGTTATATTAATTAAAATACTGAATTTTTAATGTTACTAATCAACTCATCAGAGATGTATAAATATTCATAAAACTTAGAAATTTAGAAATTATTATTTTTTTATTCAAGACTATTTTAATAATCAGAATAGAAATTATTTAAAGCACTGATTCCCAAAGTATGTCTCCTAGCATTTTAATAGATACAATGTTTCATGGTCAAATAAAATTCAGAAACACTGAGTTACATGGTTTCTTTACTGTTGGACATCTAAAAGTCTTTCAAATGCAAATTTCTTCATGAATTCCTAAATGTGATAGAATTACAATATTTATGTTTCTTTAACCTATGTGATCATACAACTCTTAACTGTGGATCTTGAAGAGCTAGGAAATATAAATTGAAATAGAAATTGAACTCTTTAGAAATAGAAATTGAGCTCTTTATTTTATGTGACAGAACTAAAATCCAGGGTAATTAAGTGGCTAGGTAATGGCAGAGACAGTACTAGAAACTGTAGATCCTTATCTTGTCCAGTGATTTTTTCTTTTATTTCTTCTAAAACTGATATTTTATATAATATGATGGCAAACTAATATTTTCTTATGAGAAAATTTTGTCACCACATTTTCCTATCTCACAAATTATTGTTGGTGGTATAGCTAGAAGCTTATTAAAACTTTTATGCTATTTAGGCTAAAATCCCCCACCCCAACACATACAAAGTGCAAAATATTACTTTATAACTTGATTTCACTTACTTAACATTAATTAGCTTATTATCCTGAAGCAGGAAAATGGGGTTTGTTGGCTAATCCAAAAATTTAGAGCACAACTCATTGCAACACATTTTATTTTAAAATATACTTGAAATTGCTTCTGAAAAGTCCAGAATGCCCACTGACATGAAAATGGATTGCACATGGCAGTGCACATGACCATCTGCCCAGGCAAAGTTGCCCTTTCTGTTGAGTTGAGTGGAAAGGTTAATTTCAAATCAGCTCTGTGTGTGGTTGGGCAGTTCCCAAGTGAAAACCAAAAAACGTAATGAAATGTTTATTTAGAAAGAAAGAGTGCACAATTGGTGAGTGTGGCCAGTGTGTGCTAGAGTACATTCCCTTATGAGCGAGTTCTCAACATGGATAGGCTCAGGTGGCTGGGAGAAAAGTGGGACTCCCTCTTAGGCTTATAGAGAGACCCTTAACAAGGAAGAATTCATTGCTTACACTCCAGCAAAAGCTGACACCTTTGTCAGCTTGTGAACAGTTTGCAATACAAAACCATGAGGAATTTCACCTGCTATGGAAGTTAATCTAAACAGAAATCCAACTGAAGTAACTGAGAATAGTCAGTCTATTTTTCTTGAGTATATCATCTAGAGTAAATTAACAGGACAATCTTAAAGAGAGATGTCAAATGTAACAGCATAACATATTCAAGTCTGTGTACAGAAAACCAATCTGGATGTCTATACCATCAGAATTTGATATGTCCTTGAACAGTTTATTTTTGACAGCAGAACCATAGGCCATGCTTTACATGTGTACATAAAATTCATATGGCATGTGCAAGCCTGCTAGAAAAACATCATTTAAAACCAGAGCTAATATTCTAACAGTTCTCAGAAATAGATGAGGATTTTCAGTCTGGTGATAGATATAGAATATGGAACTATGGGATCTGTTCACTTAACAGAATTCACTCTTTATTTGTTTATCTTTTAGTTTAAGAAAAGGCATCCAATGCATATGTCTCCAGGAACATTTTCAATAATGAATGTTTTGTAATGAATTAGGAAAGATCTGAGCTTTTGATGAAGTGAAAGCTTAAGATAAACGCACCTTTCAATGCACCCAAAGTACATAATTCACAGAGTATAAAGAAAAATGAAGAAACATTTTTCTAAGAATATCTAACTTCCATGTCCTCCAATATATAAAACGGATCAGGCAGCACAAATTTCTGCTAAATGTTCACTACTCTGGGAGTTCATTGACAATCAGTAAGACAGCCTATAGTAAAATATGTAAAGGATACCCATAATGACTTATTTCCTATTCCTGGACATAGACAAAGCAAAATGAGATGTTTCTTTTTTTATGTACAACCTTACGGTTTCTATCACATTATTCATTCTAAGTGCAAAGTAATTGAAGGACAGATTACCTATTACAAGAGTTATACAACTATAATTTTTTGTGTTTTAAGGAAGACTAGAGAGAAAGATGAAAGGAAGAGGAAGATCCAACAGCTCAGTGGTGTGGAAAATCCCCTAGATTAGTGGTTTCAACAATTTGGTCTGTCAAGATTTCAGGAATCTTACATGACCTCCATTATCATGCACATTGTATGGAGTATATCTTGCTATTGTATAATTCTACTGTAAAATCTAGAACATGTCTAGAGAATGTTTATCTTTTTAATATAGCCAAAGAAAGCAAAAAATCAGTGAAATAATAGTATCTCATCTTGAAAGTGCTTAAAGGAGACTTCAGATTTTTCAGATATATTACAGACACAGAGTAGCACATTTCTGTATCTTTCTCTAGAAAATCAGGTTAATACATCATGGTATCACTGTGAATATCAAATGAGATGAGATAGTGTAAGAATATATATCTACATATAGTTGTATAATATAATATAGCATATATAATAATATACAGTATACATAATCCTTATATGTATATATTGTAAACTATGTATATATATGTACATATTTTAGTATAACATATGCATATATAATATATGTATAACATATAAGATATATAATATATAATGTGTTTACATATTATGTCCATTGTATAACATCTGTGTATAATATATGTGTAACTCAGTCAACCTAATGATTGAGTGAATAAATGTATACTTTTCATTTTACATTAATTTTTAGTACTTGAACAAATTTTAAAAAGAAATTATCAACATGGGATTATTACATTGTTTTGTTTACATAGCAGTCCTATTAAATGAAATCTAAAATCAAATAACAAAGGTGCACCATATTCCCCAGTTGAGCTTAATATATTCAATCATTTTTTCATCCATTCATTTAAAAAATATTTTTAACTTCCAACTCTGCCAGGCTTTGTGTTGGCTGCTCCCTACTTTAGGTAAGTTAAAAGCAGTATACAAAACAGTGATTTAGCAAATATTTCATCCCTGCTTTAAGTTGCCAAAGAAAAGGAATATTACACAAAATCAGAAGATTTTGTCACTAGGCTTCTTAATTTTTTTTTTACTAATGGTTACTCAGTCTTCCAAAATGTTTTTGTAATAATAAGGGAAAAATTCATGTTAGACACAATTAGAAACAACTAAAAAATTGTCAATTTTGAGTTTTATGACAAGTGGTTTAAAACAGTATTTGTTTCAGAAAGGTGACATTCTTTTAGAGAATGGAAAAAAATGGACAAATAAACATCATGAAATGGCTTATCCACTTCTTGAACATCATACAGTTCTTACTTAGCAAAAACTTTGATGAGTTAATTGTAAATGGATCAGAAACATATGGGTTAGATTTTCTTTGAAATGTACATGGGTTTAAAATTAAATAGAAAAAAAGTCCTTGGCAAATGCATTTTAGATTTTATTTTACCCAAAATGTTTGAATAATAGTTCAAGATGCTCAATGAAACCAAAACACAGCTGGGTTCCCCTATCCTTAGTAATTGTATAATTACTGGACATGAGATGAGACCATATCCTTAGCAAACATTCACCAAATACCCAGTGAAAGTACAAATAGTCAGATAATAACTAGATTAAGAAGTTTTTAGTGAAAATTGCATTTCTTTCATGCTTGAAGTACTTGAAATCAAATTAGTTTCAAAATATCAATGACACAAAATATTTGGGAAACTTATTAGCTAAAGTATTTCATATTTATGCAATCATGTATTTAAATTGACCCAATGTTTATAAAATTTTATAGCAATTAAACTCTTGTTAAACTCTACTAATTCTAGTGAGAACTTTGAGAAATTGAAGTCACCATAGCTTCCCTTCTGCGAAATCCTGCTGATAGCGTCAAAAGAAACATCTCAATTGCTGGGGAAAAGTTTTTTGTTATTGATACATTTGATATTAATTTTGCTTCAAATATCTTCCCTTTTCTGAAGGTTTTCATATTATTATCCTTAATTATTCATAAATTAATATTATTGAGTCCCAGAAAACAAGATTTTGGATAGGATTGCTTATCTATCATTAAGTATACAAATTCCTAGTGGACAGAATTTCCCTTATTTTTGTATCCCTCACACCCTTGGGCATAGAGAAATTGCCTAGATGATATAATTGCTAAGACAAGCACTGTCCAGTAGAAATATAATGTGAGAAGCAATGTAATTTAAAATTTTGTAGTATTAGCATTTAAAATAACATTCAAAATCAGATGAAATTAGGATGTCCAAGGTGGCAAAGTATGAAGACCCAGAGCTCATTTCTTTACACCAGCACGCCAAAATTACAACTACTTACAGTGTAACTATCTATGAGAACAACCTGAAGGTTAGGAGAAAATATTTTTCACAACTAAATATATAAAGAAGGGATCACAGCAAGACAAGGAAGAGGAGTGGAGACACAATATAGTTAAGACCCACACCCCCAGGTATGTGACCCACAAATTGGAGGATAATTACAATTCAGAGATTCTCCCCAAAGGGTGAGGGGTCTAAGCCCAACACTGAACTCACAAGCCTGGGATCCTGCACTGGGAAAACAAGCCCCCGGGACATCTGACTTTGAAGACGAGTGGGGCTTGCAAACGGGAGAGACAGAGGGCTGTATGAAACAGAGGCTCCACTCTTAAAGGCCACAAAAAAAAAAAAAAACTCACACAATGTGAGACCCAGTGAAGAGGCAGTAATTTGAAAGAAGCCCGGGTCAGACACACTTACTGATCTTGGAGAGCCTCCTAGAGAGACAGGAGACAACTGGGATTCCCCCTGGAGACATAGACACTGGCAACAGCCATTTTGGGAACTCATTCTACCATGAGGACGTTGGTGCTGGCAAGCACCATTTTGGACTCCACTACCTAGCCTATTAGAGCCAGGGGATTAGTCACCCACCAAACAATTGGCACCAATCCCAGCCCCCACCAGCCCCAAAGCCAGCAACCCCAGGACTCAGCTCCATCCACCAGCAGACCAGCTCAAACCCCAGGATGTCTCAGGCCATGCATTCAACTGCACCAGGACAAGACCCCACACACCAGCAGGCTGGCAACAACATGTGGCAGGGCCTGGCAGCCAGCTGGGCTGGGGCCAGCTCTACCTACCAGGGTGCCCACAGTAGACTGCCCTGCCACAACAGAAGGGTGCACACAGTCCACATAGAGGACACCTCTAGATTATATAGCTGTAGTGACCAGAAGGGAGAGTGCTGCTGAGCCCCACAGGACCCCTCCATAATAAGGCTAATTCTCCAAGATCAGGAACTGTAACTGACCTACCGAATATATAGAAATAAAAACAGAGAATTAGGCAAAATGAGGAGACAAAGGAAAATTTTCCAAACCAAGGAACAAGGCAAAGCCTCAGAAAAAGAACTAAATGAAGTGGAGCTAAGCAATCATCCTGATAAAGAGTTCAAGATAATGATCATAATTGAACATGAAAGAAGAATTCACAGGGAGAATTTTAACAAAGAGTTAGAAAATATAAAGAAGTACCAAACAAAGCTGAAGAAAACAATAATTAAAATAAAATATACACTAGACAGAATCAACAGTAGATTAGATGGTAGAGAGGAACGGATCAGTGAACCGGAAGACAGAGTAGTGGAAATCACCCAAGCTGGACATGAAAAAGAGAAAAAGAACTTTAAAAAATTACTATAGTTTAAGAGAGCTCTTAGACAATATCAAGCTTACTAACATTTGCATTATAGAGGTCCCAGAAGGAGAAGACAGAGGGGCAGTGAACTTATTTGAAGAAAAAGTAGCTGAAAATTTCCTTAAAAATTGGGAAAGGAGACAGACATCCAAGTCCAGGAAGCACAGAGAGTTCCAAACAAGTTGAACACAAAGAGGTCCACACAAAGACACATTGTAATTAAAAAATAAAAATTAAACATAAAGAGAGAATCTTAAAAGCAGCAAGAGAAAAGCAACAGTTATGTACAACAGAGCTACCATAATACTATCAGCTGACTTCTCGGCAGAAACTGCAGGCCAGAAGGGAGTGGCACAATATATTCAAAGTGATGAGAGGAAAAAACTTACAACCAAGACAACCAAGAATGCTCTACCCACAAAGGTATCATTCAGATTTGAAGGAGAGATAATTTTAGAGACAAATAAAAGGTAAAAGAGTTCAGCACCACTAACCCAGCTTTATAAGAAATGTTAAAGAAACTTTTCTAAGGGAAAAATAAAAAAGACCACTACTAGAAATATGAAAAGTACAAAAGAAAAAAACCTCATTGGTAAGGACAAATATACAGAAAGTTGGTTGTCAAGCACTTATAAAGATAAAGGGAAGATTAAAAGGCAAAAGTAGTAAAAAATCATCTATATTCACAATAAGTAGTTAAGAGGTACACAAAACAAAAATATGTAAACTATGATATCAAAAATATTAAATGTCAGGGAAGTGAGTAAAAATGTAGGGTTGTTAGAATATGTTCAAACTTAAGAGATCATCAACTTAAAATAATTATGTTAATACAAGTATAAATATGTTGTTATATACGAACCTCATGGTAACCACAACCACAAATCAAAAACCTATAATAGATACACACACACACAAAGAAAAGAATCCAAACATAAAACTGCACATAGTCATCAAATCACAAGGAAAGAGAGCAAAAAAAAAAGGGGGGAGGGGGAAAAAAAGAACTACAAAAATGATCTGAAAACAATTAACAAAATGACAGTAAGTACATACCTATTAATAATCACTTTAAATGTAATAGTCTTGAATGCTCCAATCGAAAAACAAGTAGTAGATGAATGATAAAGACAAGACCCATCTATATCTTGCCTATAAGAGAATTCTGATCTAAAGACACACACAGATTAAAAGTGAGGGGAGGGAAAAAGGTATTTCATGCAAATGGAAATTAAAAGAAAGCCACAGTAACAATATTTATATCAGACAAAATGGACTTTAGAACAAAACTTTCACAAGAGACAAAGAAGGATATTACATAATGATAAAGTGATCAATCCAATAAAAAGTTATAACAATTGTAATATATATGCACCCAACATAGGAGCACCTAAATTCAAAGGAAAATATTAACAAACTTAATGGAAGAAATTGACAGTAACGTAATAATAATAGGGGACTTTAACACCCCACTTATATCAAAGGACATATAATCCAGACAGAAAGTCAATAAGAAAACACTGGCCTTAAATGCCACATTAGGCCTTAATAGATATATATATATATATAGAACATTTCATTTAAAAGCAGCAGAATACAGATTCTTCTCGAGTACATATGGAACATTCTCCAGAATTCATCACATGCTAGGCCACAAAACAAATCTCAATAAATTTAAGAATATTGGAATTGTATCAAGAATCTTTTCTGACCACATGGTATAAGACTAGAATCAACTACAAGGAAAAAAACTGCAAAAAACACAAACACATGGAAGCTAAACATCTGGGTCAATGAAGAAATCAAAAGAAATTTTTAAAAATACCTGGAGACAAACAGAAATGGCAACACCATGATCCAAAATCTATGGAACACAGCAAAAGCAGTTCTAAGAGGGAAGTATATAGTGATAAAAGCCTACATCAGGAAACAAGAAAAATCTCAAACAAACAATCTAACCTTACACCTAAAGAAACTAGGAAAAGAAAAGCAAACAAAACCCAAAGATAGTAGAAGGGAAGTATAATAAACATCAGAGCAGAAATAAATGAAATAGTGACTAAAAAATATAGAAAAGATTGATGAAACTAAGATCTGGTTCTTTGCAAAGGTAAGAAAATCGATTAACCTTTAGCCATACTCATCAAGAAAAACAGAGGGAAAGCCCAAATAAGTAAAATCAGAAATGAAAGAGAAGTTACAACAACACAGAAATACAAAGGATCATAAGATATTACTATGAACAATTATACACCAATAAAAATGGACAACCTGGAGGAAATGTATAAATTCTTAGAAACGTACATCTCACAAGACTGAAGCAGGAAGAAATAGAAAATATGAACAGACCAATTACAAGTAATGAAATTGAATTAGTCATAAAAAAAATTCCAAAACGCAGGAGTGCAGAACCAGATGACTTCACAGGTGAATTCTTCCAAATATTTATCCTATCCTTCTCAAACTATTCCAAAAAATTGAAGAGGAAGGAATAAAATGTCCAAAGACATTTTATGAGACCAATATCATCCTGATACCAAAATCAGACAAAGACACCTCAGAAAAAGAATATTATAGGTCAATATCACCAATTAACATATATGTAAAAATCCTCAACAAAATATTAGCAAACTGAATCCAAAAATATATTTAAAGGATCATACACCATGATCAAGTGGGATTTATCCCAGAGATGCAAGGATGGTTTAATATATGCAAATCAATCAATGTGATGCATCACATCAACAAACTGAAGAATAAAAATCATATAATCATCTCAATAGGTGTGGGAAAAGCTTTTGACAAAATTCAACATTTGTTTACTGATAAAAACTCCCAACAAAGTGCATATAGAGGGAACATACCTCAACATAATAATGGCCATATATGACAATCCTATAGCCGACAGCATACTCAGTGGTGAAAAGCTAAACACTTTTGCTCTGAAATGAGGAACAAGACAAGGATGCCCACTCTCGCCACTATTATTCAACATAGTAATGGAAGTCCTAGCCATAGCAATCAGACAAGACAAATAAAAGATATCCAAATTAGAAAAGAAGTAAAATTGTCACTGTTTGCAGATGACATGATACAGAAAATCCTAACCCCATCAAAAAACTATTATACTAATAAATGAATTTAGTAAAGTTGCAGGGTACAAAATTAACATACAGAATTCTGTGAAGTTTCTATACAATTAACAATTAACTATCAGAAAGAGAAAGTAAGGGAAAAAATCCCATTTTGAGTTGCATCAAAAAGAATAAAATATCTAGAAATAAAGCTAACCAAGGAAGTAAAAGATTTGTAATTGAAGAATTTTGTTATTAAGAACCATACTCTCCAAGGCAATCTACAGATTCAATGCAATCTCAATCAAAATACCAATGGCATTTTTCACAGAACTGGAAAAAATAATTTAAAATTTGGAAACACAAAAGAATCTGAATAGTCAAAACAATCTAGGGAAAGAAAAACAAAGCTGAGATTATCACATTCCTTGGTTTCAAACTGTGCTGCGAAGCTACAATAATCAGATAGTATAGTACTGGCACAAACACAGACACATAGAACAATGGAATAGTAAAGAGAACTCAGGAATAAACCCACACCTATGTGGTCGATTTATCTACAACAAAGGAGACAAGAGTGTACAATGGGGAAAAGACAGCCTCTTCAATAAATGACGTTGGGAAAACTGGACAGCTACATGCCAAAAAAATCAAACTGTACTAGTTTCTCACACCATAAAAAAAAATTCCAAATGGATTAAAAACTTAAATGTAAGTCCTGAAACCATATAAAACTCCTAGAAGAAAACAAATGCAGTAAGCTTGACATCAGTCTTAGCAATATTTTTTTGTATCTTCTCCTCAGGCAAGGGCAACTAAAGCAAAAATAAATAAATGGGACTACACCAAACTAAAATGCTTTTGCACAGCAAGGGAATCCTTCATCAAAACGAAAAGACCACTCACTGAATAGGAGAAGATATTTGCAAAAATATACCCAATAAGGAGTTAATATCCTAAATAAACAAAGAACTCATAAAACTCAACATCAAAAAACATATTACTCAATTAAAAAATGGACAGAGAACTTGAATAGACATTTTTCCAAAGAAAACATACAGATGGCCAGTAGACATATAAAAAGATGCTCAACTTCACTAATCATCAGGGAAATGCAAGTCAAACCCACAGTGAGATAGCACCTCACACCTGTCAGAACAACTATCATTAAAAAGACCACACATAACAAGTGATGTCAATAATGTGGAGAAGAGGTAACCCCTGTACACCACTTTTGAAAACAGCATGGAGGTTTCCCAAAAAAACTAAAAATAGAACTACCAAATGACCCAGCAATTACACTCCTGGATATATATCCCCCCCAAAATGAAAACAGTAATTTGAAAATGCACCACATGCACCACAACGTTCATAGCAGCATTATTTACAATTGCCAAGATATGGAAGTAACCCAAGTATCCATCAACAGATGAATGGATAATGAAAATGTGTTGTATATATACAATGGAATACTACTAAGCCATAAAAGAAGAATGAAATTATGCCATTTGCAAAACATGGATAGATTTGGAGGGTATTATGCTAAGTGAAATAAGTCAGACAGAGGAAGACAAATACTGTATAATATCACTTAATGTGGAATCTAAAAAATAAAACTAGTGAATATAACAAAAAAGAAACAGACTCATAGATATAGAGAACAAACTAGTGGTTATCACTGGGGAGAGGGAAGGGGGGAGGGGAAAGATAATGGTAGGAGATTAAGAGGTACAAACTACTATGTATAAAATAATTAAGCTACAAGGATACAACACAGGGAATGTAGCCAATATTTTATAATAACTATAAATGGAATACACTTTAAAAATTGTGAATCACTATGTTGTACACCTGAAACTTATATAATATTGTATATAAAATATACCTCAATAAAAATAAAAAATAAATCAATTAAATGGGGACAGAAAACATGCAAAAAATTGGTCTAATAGTGTATTTTAAATTCTGCATACCATTATTATAGATATGCATTCTTCTTAAGTATCATTAAAATTGACCAAAATTGATAAAATAGGAGAACATAGGGTAGTCTCAATAAATATCAGAAAATGGACTTCAAAATGACCACATACCTTGACCACAGGGCAATTTTGTTTGAACATATTAAAAAATGATAAAATTTCAAAATTCCCGAACATTTCAAAATTATGAAATATACTTCTAAATAACCCACGTGTTAAAGAAAATATTATAACGAATAGTAAAACATACTTATAACTGAAAGAATAAGAATATATTATAAATTTTGGGAGTGCAGTGAAAGTTGCAATACAAAGGAAAATTATAGCCTTAAGTACTTAAATAAAAATGACAAACTAAAAATTAATAAGCTGTCCAATTTAAGTTAGGGGAGAAAAGTGATAGAGTAAATCCAGAGGAATTTGAAGGAAGGAAATAATAAATATATTATGTGAAATCAATAAAATAGAAAACCAGAATACATTAGAGAGGTTCAACAAAAGAGAAATGTATTTATTTAAAAAATTAAATCTCTGTGAGACTAGGAAAGAAAAATATTGAGACGGAGTTAGGACTTTGTTAAATCAACACCTGTTAAATGGAGCACACTGTGCTGGGTGGGGAGCCGGGGTTCAACAACAGACCACAAGAAGAGTTGAAACAGAAGTTTGTTACTCACAGGTCTTGGATGAAGTTCAGGCATCCCTGGAAGGGCCATATGGGGAGGTCAAGCAGGGTGCATACAGAGTCTGGACCTGGGGTACATGTGTTTATTAGGGTTTGGTCAATTCAAACCAAAAGAGCAGTTTTGGTAAGCCCCAAGGGGTCATATCTAAGGGGTGCATAAGGTAAACAGGCCCTGGGAGACAGGGAGAATGTTGATCACAAGGGTTGTAGGGGAGTCACGTCAGGAACTTCCATTTGCTTGTGACCTTGCTTTGCTATCCAAGGAGTGTGCTTCATTTGCAAGAGGGGCTGGTCAGTTTAAGGACCCTGCAGACCACTTAGCCACACAGAATGTGACCATGGGGTAGCTTAGCTAAACTCTGGACCAAAGGTAAAAATGAATAAGATTATGGTTAAAAGGGGGGCATACAGATGTAAGAGATTAAAAAGATAATGTTAGAATATAATCAATAACTTGGCAAATAAATTTGAAAGCTTAGATAAAAGGAATAAATTTACAGAAAAATATGATATCAAAAACTGACAGCAATAAATAGAAAACCTGAATAGTGCTATAATTATTAATGAACTTGAAGCAATAATTAAAACCTTTCTACAAGCAAAAGACCAGGATCAAATCACTTTATAAGATGGTTTTACTAACCTTTCAAGGAACAGATTATCCTAATCTTATGTAAACTGTCTAGAGAACAAACTAGGAATACTTCTCCATGTATTCAATGAGGTGAGAACGAAAAAGGAAATTTACAAGCCCATTTTACTCATAAAAATTGTTGGTAAAAAGCTTAACAAAATAACAGCAATCTGAAACCAGCAATGTGGAGGGAAAAAAGATAATAAACCTAGACTCATATAACGTAATATAACATAATATAAACTAATATACCTAGAATACAAGGTTAGTTAAATTTTAGAAAATCTATAAATGTCTTTCACAAGATTAACAGATAAAAGGAGGAAAATACAGAAGACTATTTTATTGTGAAGACAAATAATTTATTACATAACATCCCTTAATTATATATAGTTATAAAACCTATTAAATCTCCCAAATAATTCATAAATTCCAATTCATAACTCCAATTAAAATTTCAATAGTATTTTTCATGGAATTTCTCTTTTTTTTTTTTGGAGTATAATTGCTTTATTGGAGTATAATTTTTGGAGTATAATTGGAGTATAATTATATACTTTATTGGAGTATAATTGCTTTATTGGAGTATAATTGCTTTACAATGGTGTATATTTATTTTTTTATTGGAGTATATCTTTATTGGAGTATAATTGCTTTACAATGGGACTACTTTATTGGAGTATAATTGCTTTACAATGGTGTGTTAGTTTCTGCTTTATAACAAAGTGAATCAGTTATACGTATACATATGTTCCCATATCTCTTCGCTCTTGCATCTCCCTCCCTCCCACCCTCCTTATCCCACCTTTCTAGGTGGTCACAAACCACCTAGCTGATCTCCCTGTGCTATGCGGTTGCTTCCCACTAGTTATCTATTTTATGTTTGGTAGTGTATATATGCCCATGCCACTCTCTCACTTTGTCACATCTTACCCTTCCCCCTCCCCATATCCTCAAGTCCATTCTCTAGTAGGTCTGTGTGTTTATTCCCGTCTTGCCACTAGGTTCTTCAAGATGTTTTGTTTTGTTTTGTTTTTCCTTAGATTCTATATATATGTGTTAGCATACTGTATTTGTTTTTCTCTTTCTGACTTACTTCACTCTGTATGACAGACTCTAACTCCATCCACCTCACTACAAATAACTCAATTTCGTTTCTTTTTTATGGCTGAGTAATATTCCATTGAACATATGTGCCACATCTTCTTTATCCATTCATCCAATGATGGATGCTAAGGTTGCTTCCATGTCCTGGCTATTGTAAATAGAGCTGCAATGAACATTTTGGTACATGACTCTTTTTGAATTATGGTTTTCTCAGGGTATATGCCCAGTAGTGGGATTGCTGGGTCTTATGGTAGTTCTATTTTTAGTTTTTTAAGGAACCTCCATACTGTTCTCCATAGTGGCTGTATCAATTTACATTCCCACCAACAGTGCAAGAGTGTTCCCTTTTCTCCACACCCTCTCCAGCATTTATTGTTTCTACATTTTTTGATGATGGCCATTCTGACTGGTGTGAGATGATATCTCATTGTAGTTTTGATTTACATTTCTCTAATGATTAATGATGGTGAGCATTCCTTCATTTGTTTGTTGGCAATCTGTATATCTTCTTTGGAGAAATGTCTATTTAGGTCTTCTACCCATTTTTGGATTGAGTTGTTTGTTTTTTTGTTATACAGCTGCTTGTAAATTTTGGAGATTAATCCTTTGTCAGTTGCTTCATTTGCAAATATTTTCTCCCATTCTGAGGGTTGTCTTTTCATCTTTTTTATGGTTTCCTTTGCTGTGCAAAAGCTTTTAAGTTTCATTAAGTCCCATGTGTTTATTTTTGTTTTAATTTCCATTTCGCTAGGAGCTGGGTCAAAAAGGATCTTGCTGTGATTTATGTCATAGAGTGTTCTGCCTATGTTTTCCTCTAAGAGTTTGATAGTGTCTGGCCTTACATTTAGGTCTTTAATCCCTTTTGAGTTTATTTTTGTGTATGTTGTTAGGGAGTGTTCTAATTTCATACTTTAATATGTACCTGTCCCGTTTTCACAGCATCACTTATTGAAGATGTTGTCTTTTCTCCACTGTATATGCTTGCTTCCTTTATCAAAGATAAGATGACCATATGTGCGTGGGTTTATCTCTGGGCTTTCTATCCTGTTCCATTGATCTATATTTCTGTTTTTGTGCCAGTACCAAACTGTCTTGATTACTGTAGCTTTGTAGTATAGTCTGAAGTCAGGGAGCCTGATTCCTCCAGCTCCATTTTTCATTCTCAAGATTGCTTTGTCTATTCGGGGTCTTTTGTGTTTTCATACAAATTGTGAACTTTTTTGTTCTAATTTTGTGAAAAATGCCAGTGGTAGTTTGATAGGGATTGCATTGAATCTGTAAATTGCTCTGGGTAGTAGAGTCATTTTCACAATGTTGATTCTTCCAATCCAAGAACATGGTATATCTCTCCATCTATTTGTATCATCTTTAATTTCTTTCATCAGTGTCTTATAATTTTCTGCATACAGGTCTTTTGTCTCCTTAGGTAGGTTTATTCCTAGATATTTTATTCTTTTTGTTGCAATGGTAAATGTGAGTGTTTTCTTAATTTCACTTTCAGATTTTTCATCATTAGTGTATAGGAATGCAAGAGATTTCTGTGCATTAATTTTGTATCCTGCTACTTTACCAAATTCATTGATTAGCTCTAGTAGTTTTCTGGTAGCATCTTTAGGATTCTCTATGTATAGTATCATGTCATCTGCAAACAGTGACCGTTTTGCTTCTTCTTTTCCAATTTGGATCCCTTTTATTTCTTTTTCTTCTCTGATTGCTGTGGCTAAAACTCCCAAAACTATGTTGAATAATAGTGGTGAGAGTGGGCAACTTTGTCTTGTTCCTGATCTTAGTGGTAATGGTTTCAGTTTTTCATCATTGAGGATGATGTTGGCTGTGGGTTTGTCATATATGGCCTTTATTATGTTGAGGTAAGTTCCCTCTATGCCTACTTTCTGCAGGGCTTTTATCATAAATGGGTGTTGAGTTTTGTCAAAAGCTTTCTCTGCATCTATTGAGATGATCATTTGGTTTTTCTCCTTCAATTTGTTAATATGGTGTATCACGTTGATTGATTTGCATATACTGAAGAATCCTTGCATTCCTAGAATAAACCCCACTTGATCATGTGTATGATCCTTTTAATGTGCTGTTGGATTCTGTTTGCTAGTAGTTTGTTGAGGATTTTTGCATCTATATTCATCAGTGATATTGGCCTGTAGTTTTCTTTCTTTGTGACATCTTTGTCTGGTTTTAGTATCAGGGTGATGGTGGCCTCATAGAATGAGTTGGGGAGTGTTCCTCCCTCTGCAATATTTTGGAAGAGTTTGAGAAGGTTAGGTGTTAACTCTTCTCTAAATGTTTGATAGAATTCACCTGTGAAGCCATCCGGTCCTGGGCTTTTGTTTGTTGGAAGATTTTTAATCACAGCTTCAATTTCAGTGCTTGTGATTGGTCTGTTCATATTTTCTATTTCTTCCTGGTTCAGTCTTGGCAGGTTGTGAATTTCTAAGGATTTGTCCATTTCTTCCAGGTTGTCCATCTTATTGGCATAGAGTTGCTTGTAGTAGTCTCTCATGATCATTTGTATTTCTGCAGTGTCAGTTGTTACTTCTCCTTTTTCATTTCTAATTCTATTGATTTGAGTCTTCTCCTCTCATATGTTTAAAATCATTTATATGGAAGAGTAAATATTTCAGAGTTGCCAGAGTAGAGCTAAAAAGCAGGGGAAAATGAAAATGGGACTTCCTACCACATAGCAAGACATTGTAAAACTATAGTACTAATTAAAGTAAGTGTAGAACCGGCAGAAAGACAAATTACCAGTGGAAGATACTAGACAGCCCCAAACAGATCCACATATACAAGGAATGTTAATATTGTCATAGGTACCATGATAGATCAGTGAAGAAAGGTGAAACTATTGGAAAAAAAAAAAGCTGGAAAAAATAATTAATAGTGAGGGGAAAAAATAAAATTGTGTCTTTCTGTCATAGCTACACAGAAGTTAACTCTAGATGGATTAAAGACAACTATGAAAAACAAAATTTATAAAAATTAAAGAATATATAACCAACCTTATATAAACTATAAACATTGTTAAACATAGAAGTAATGACAAATTAGAATATGTATAAACTAACAGCTGTTTATCAAAAACATGTTAAAAAAGGTAAAACAATAATCAGTATTACAACAATTTTGCAACACAAATAGTCAGCACAGGATAATTATTATAGACTATATATTGAATTCCTACAAATGAATAAGAAAAAATGTCAACTTAGTAAGAGAATGGGAGAGATTAGGAGCATTAATCCTAAAAGTAAACACATAGAGCCAATTGAAATGTAAGATTTTCAACTTCTTAGAAATTAGCAAAATTCAAATCAAGACCACAATGAGCTACCATTTTGATTTTCATAAATTAAGAAGTTTGACAATAAAAAATATTGGCGAAAAATAAATCAGTGCTATTGCTTACATATTATTAGTATGAGTGTAAATTGGTACAACCACTTTGAAAAATAATTTGGCATTATCTTATAAATTTTAATACTTGCAATCCAGCATTATCTCTCTTAGAGTTATGCCTAAGAAGACATATGTGTGCTAGAAGATATGTAAGAATATATATATATATATATATATATATATATATACTATATATACTATTTTGTTAAAAATAGTATATATATATAGTAGTATATATATATATACTATTTTGTTAAAAAGCAAAACCTGGAAATAATTAAAATAGCCATCAATAGGAGAATGGGTAAATAAATTTTGTTATATTTAGAATTAACTATTTTACAGAAGTAAAAATTAATGAACTATAACTATATCCATATATCCATTACTGAAAAATTATATACAATATAATGCTATTTAAAGTTCAAAAATAAGTAAAGATTTTAAAAAATATTTTATCACATATATGATAAAGTGCTTTTTAAGAATTAAGGGACATATGAACATGAAATTAAGGATAGATGTTACTTTTGGAATAGAATTGGCAGTAGGGAGGGGAAGGGGTCAGTGGGAGGAAGAATATCCTGGTTAGTATAAATTATTGGTAGCACTTTAGTTCTTGAATGACAGTTTTGCAGACTATAATCACAAAATTTTAAATTAATTAAGCAAAAAATAGAGCCCTACATTGACAAATGATTATAATGTGTTATAAATGGAAGATTACAATTAATTTATCTACCTAAATTCCATAAAATTATAAAAGAAGTAGTTTGTTTATTTAAAATTATGTTGTCATAATTATGAGGTAAATACATAGAAAACTCTTTTCCACATTATGAGAGATGTTAAAACATAAAAGATATTAATCAAAGTTACTAAGAACATGGCCTTTGATACCACCAATTCTGGAGTAGGAGACAAGGAGTAGAGTAACTGTTAAAACCGTGGGCTCATAAATTGGCCTTCCTGGGTTTCAATTTCTGACTCCTGTCTTTACCTGCTGGTATGATTTGTGACAATTTACTCAGTTTATCTGTGAAATAAGGATGAAAACACTCATGGGATGTTAAAGTGCTTAAAAAGTGTAAAGTGCTCAATAAATGTGAATTGTCACGTTAATCGTGAAAAGTTACTTGAAAGGCTGTGTTACTTGAAAGGCTGTGTTACTTGAAAGGTTGTGGGTATGTCAGGGAGTGCCTTAATGGGGGTGGTGTCTGAGGCCTCAAATCTAGGGCTCTCTCTGGATGTTAAGGGGAACAAAATGTCCCCCCTTAAAAAATAATCCCTTCTCAAAAACTAAAATCTGTGGATTTGTGAGAAGCAACTTCTCTTTTCAATCATTAGTATCAGAACACAAAAGTCTAGATGTAAACAAACAAATACAAGTCTCACAAATTATCATAAATAACCTATTTTAGGGCAAGAAGTATCATGGTGCAATGAAAAGGGCCCTAGATTAGTTGACTATTGTGATCTGACTTAACTTGTCTAAGAGTCCATGTCTTTTCATCCAAACCTGGTCAGAATTGTTTTTCCAAGGCACTTCTGAACTCCAACATTTTAATAGAATGTCTTTCCTCAGTGGATGTGTTTTCACCACGGACATGATCGTGCATCAATTATCCTTGCACATTTGCCACTGTCTTCACCAAAGCTCTGGAAGAGCAGCAACAGGTGAATGAGATAAAGTTGAGTGAGTATTTAAGGATAGCGAATTGGAAAATATCTTTATTTCACCAGCCAGCAGCTGGTTTAACCAGCAAGTTTTTGCTGTCCAAGTGTCCAGATTAAATTATTTATTTTCCCATTAGCTGTCTGAACACAAAGCTCATGTGCTGGATAAAATTTCATGGTGTTAGCTAAGATATGACCATTTAAAAGAAGCTTTGGTACTTCCTTAATAAGCAGCATAAAGATAAATAGAAGAACAGAATGGAGAAACTTACCCTAATACATTTTTAAATGTGTGGTATTTCTTGTTGTTAGGGTAAAGAATAAATTCTGTATCTACTTTGCCCACAGCCAAATGTGCTATGATATATTATTTATGTACCTGACAAATTCTCAAATGTAACATCAGCCTTGCTAAAATACTCTTTGGCATGACACTGCACTTCCAAATTTAGTGTTAATGGCTGACAGCATTTTTCCTGATCTCTCAAAAAAGGACCAGACAAAATTTCACTGCATACATTTCCAAAGGATCTGATAATTATTTTCTTCTTTTTAGAAAGTAAATTCCCTAAGTGTGAAAAGAAAAAACCTTAGATAAAACCTTTCACCTTATCAGGTTTTAGGAGGGGAAAAAATAATTATGTAAATATCTTCCAGTTACATGTTAAAATAACTACACCACTTGGAGGGATTAAAGTAAAATGAAGTTTAGCTTGAGAAAAATCAAATATGGATATCTAGATTGTAACAGCAACTTAGAAATCAAAATACTTTTATTAATTTTATGTAATGTTACCTAACAGAGTTTTGCAATCTCTCCTTCTCTTAAATTTTTTTATGAAGAGGAAGGATGAGTGGAGATAAATATTTGAATAGCATTAATTTTGAAGGATATGTTCAAGCATAAACTCATTAGGAGGCAACTAAAATATAAATTAAAGCACTTATGAATATTATCTGTGATGGAAATTAAACTGATATTGCTTAATTGATATTGGTTAATCTGAGAGTAACAGATTTTTAAAATAAATATTACAATAAAAAAAGTGAGTAGAGGATCCATTAATATTTGAATGTCAGCCTTTTGGTTCTTCCAATTGACTACAAATTTTGTTTTGGCTCTAAGTTTTCGTTTCAGTATCTACACTGTCATGTCCATTTAAAAAAAAAATAGTAACATAATGCGGAGCCAAGAAGCAAGTGCAAAGCCGAACCTAGAAAAATCTATAAAATCAGATTTAGGAAAGAGCTAAATTACTTATAAATGTCAAAAACTGTAGAAGGAGTAGTAACTTAAAAATAATCACAACAAATCTTCTACTGTTTTGCTTATAAGATCTGAAATACACTGAAGTCAATGTGGCCAAGAACAGATTTTATATCTGAAAATCCAGACATCCATCTTCACTTACACTTAAAGGCAAATACTGGTCTATGGTCTGAGACAATAGAACAACCCAAGCATTATATTAATACATGTGATTTTTGGCAAAACTATGATAAATACATCAATTGCTAGCTCTATGCTGCCCACTGACTAGTACTTTTCTTTCATAGTACAGCTTCAAGAAGGCACCTGAAGCAAGGTATAAACCTACAAGACCAAATAAATGATGAGGAAATAGGTAATCTACCTGAAAAAGAATTCAGAGTAATGATAGTAAAGATGATCCAAGATCTCAGAAATAGAATGGAGGCACAGATTAAGAAGATACAAGAAATGTTTAACAAAGACTTAAAGAACTAAAGAACAAACAGTGATGAACAATAAAATTACTGAAATGAATAATACTCTAGAAAGAATCAATAACAGAAAAACTGAGGCAGAAGAACAGATAAGTGACTGAAAGATAGAATGGAGGAATAATTGTCATGGAACAGAATAAAGAAGAAAGAGTGAAAACAAATGAGGATAGTGTCAGAGACCACTGGGATAACATTAAACACACCAAAATTCGAATTATAGGGGTCCAAGAAGAAAGGAAGAGAAAGGGTCTGAGAAAATGTTTGAAGAGATTATAGTTGAAAACTTCCCTAACATGGGAAAGGAAATAGTCACCGAAGTCCAGGAAGTGCAGAGAGTCCCATACAGGATAAATCCAAGGAGAAACATGCCAAGATATATAATCAAACAAACAAAAATTAAATAAAAAGAAAAATATTGAAAGCAGCAAGGGAAAAGCAACAAATAACATACAAGGGAATCCCCATAACGTTAACAGCTGATCTTTCAGCAGAAACTCTGCTGGACAGAAGGGAGTGGAATAATATATTGAAAGTGAAAAACTTACAGACAAGATTACAACCGAGCAAGGATCTCATTCAGATTTGACAGAGAAATAAAAAGTTTTACAGACAAGCCAAAGCTAAGAGAATTCAGCACCACCAAACCAGCTTTACAATAAATGCTAAAGGAATTTCTCTAGGTGGGAAGCACAAGGAAAAAAAAAAAAACCTACAGAAACAAACCCAAAACAATTAAGAAAATGGAAATAGGAACATGCATAGTGATAATTACCTTAAATGTAAATGGATTAAATGCTCCAACCAAAAGACACAGACTGGCTGAATGGATAAAAAAACAAGACCCATATATATGCTGTCTACAAGAGACCAACTTCAGACCGAGGGACACATACAGACTGAAAGTGAGGGGATGGAAAAAGATATTCCATGCCAATGGAAATCAAAAGAAAAGAGTAGCAATACTCATATCAGACAAAATAGGTTTTAAAATAAAGGCTGTTAAAAGAGACAAGGAAGGACACTACATAATGATCAAGGGATCAATCCAAGAAGACATAACAACTGTAAATATATATGCACCCAACATACATGCACCTCAATATATAAGGCAAATGCTGACAGCCATAGAAGGGGAAATCAACAGTAAATCAGTAATCATGGGCACTTTAACACGCCACTTACACCAATGGATAGATCATCCCAACAGAAAATTAATAAGGTAACACAAGCCTTAAATGACCATTTAGGACTTTATGACATTAGACCAATGGACTTAAATGACATTAGACCAAATGGACTTAATTGATATTTATAAACATTCCATACAAGAGCAGCAGAATACACTTCCTTCTAAAGTGCACATGGAACATTCTCCAGTATAGATCACATCTTGGGTCACAAATAAAGCCTTGGTAAATTTAAGAAAATTGAAATCATGTCAAGCATCTTTTCCAACCACAATGCTATGAGATTAGAAATCAATTATAGGAAAAAGTGTAAAAAACACAAACACATAGAGACTAAACAATATGTTACTAAACAACCAATGGATCACTGAAGAAATCAAAGAGGAAATTTAAAATAACTAGTGACAAATGACAATGAAAACACAATAATGCAAAACCTATGGGACACAGCAAATGCAGTTCTAAGAGGGAAGTTTATAGCAATACAATCCTACCTCAAGAAACAATAAATATCTCAAATAAACAACCTACACTTACACCTAACGCAACTAGAGAAAAAAGAACAAAAAAAACCCGAAGTTAGTAGAAGGAAAGAAATCATAAAATCAGAGCAGAAATTAATGAAATAGAGATGAAGGAAACAATAACAAAGATCAATGAAACTATAAGCTGGTACTTTGAGAAGAAAAACAAAATTGATAAACCTTTAGCCAGATTCATCAAGGAAAAAAAGGGAGATGATCCAAATCAATAAAATTAGAAATGAGAAAGAAGGTACAATGGACACCACAGGAATACAAAGGCTCATAAGAGATTATGCCAAGCAACTATATGCCAATAAAATGGAAAACCTAGAAGAAATGGACAAATACTTAGAAAGATACAACTTTCCAAACTGAACCAAGAAGAAATAAAAAATATGAACAGGCCAATCACAAGTACTGAAATTGAAACTGTGATTAAAATCTTCCAACAAAAAAAGTCTGAGGCCAGATGTCTTCACAGGTGAATTCTATCAAACATTTAGAAAAGAGCTAACACCTGTCCTTTTGAAAGTTTTCCAAAAAATTGCAGAAGAAGGAACACTCCCAAGCTCATTCTACAAGGCCACCATCACCCTGATACAAAAGACAAACAATGAGATCACAAAAAAAAGAAAGTTACAGGCCAATATCACTGAGAACATAGACACAAAAATCCTCAACAAAATATTAGCAAACAGAATCCAACAACAGGGTTGCAAGGATTCTTCAATACATGCATATCAATCAATGTGATACATCACATTAACAAATTGAAAAATAAAAGCCATATGATCATCTCAATAGATGCATGGAAAGCTTTTGACAAAATTCAACACCAATTTATGATAAAAACTCTCTAGAAAGTTGGCTTAAAGGGAACCTACCTCAACCTAATAAAGGTCATATATGACAAACCTATAGCTAACATCATACTCAATGGTGAAAAGCTGAAAACATTTCCTCTATGATCAGGAACAAGGCAAGGATGTCCACTCATGCTACTTTTATTCAACATAGTTTTGGAAGTTCTAGCCACGGCTCTCAGTAAAGAAAAAGAAACAAAAGGAATCCAAATTGGAAAAGAAGTAAAACAGTCACTCTTTGCAGATGACGATACTATACATAAAAAAGACTACAGATATTACCGGAAAACTACTAGAGCTCATCACTAAATTTGGTAAAGTTGCAGGATACAAAATTAATACACAGAAATCTCTTGCATTTCTATACACTAACAACAAAAGATCAGAGAGAGCATTTAAGGAAACAATCCCATTTACCACTGCAACAAAAAGAATAAAATACCTAGGAATGAACCTACCTAAGGAGGCAAAATACCTCTACTCAGAAAATTCTAAGATACTGATAAAAGAAATCAAAGATAACATAAACAGATGGAGAGATATACCATTTTCTTGGATTGGAAGAATCAATATTGTGAAAATGACTATACTACCCAAAGCAATCTACAGATTCAATGCAATCCCTGTCAAATTACCAGTGGCATTTTTCAGAGAATTAGAACAAAAATTTTCACAATATTAATGGAAACACAAAAGACCCCAAATAGTGAAAGCAACCTTAAGAAAGTAAGACAGAGCTGGAGGTATCAGGCTTCCTGGTTTCAGACTATACTACAAAGCTACAGTAATCAAGACAGTATGGTACTGGCACAAAAACAGAAATATAGATCAATGGAACAGGATAGAAAGTCCAGGGATATACCCACACACCCATGGCCACCTAATTTATGACAAAGGAGGAAAGAATATACAGTGGAGAAAAGACAGTATCTTCAATAAGTCTCTTGAAAACTGGACTGCTACATGTAAAAGAATGAAATTAGAACACTCCCTAACATCACACAGAAAAATAAACTCAAAATGGATTAAAGACCTAAATGTAAGGCCAGATACTATAAAACTCTTAGGGGAAAATATAGGCAGAACACTCTTTGACATAAATCACAGCCAGGTCTTTTTCAACCCACTGTCTAGAGTAATGAAAATAAAAACAAAAATAAATAAATGGGGCCCAATTAAACATAAAAACTTTTGCACCACAAAGGAAGCGATAAACTAATGAAAAGACAACCCTTATAATGGGAGAAAATATTTGCAAAGAAAACAACTGACAAGGGACTAATTTCCAAATTATACAAACAACCCATGCAGTTCAGTATCTGAGAAAACAAACAACCCAATCAAAAAATGTGCAGAAGACCTAACTAGACATTGCTCCAAAGACATACAGATGGCCAAAAAGCACATGAAAAGATGCGCAACATCACTAGTTATTAGAGAAATACAAATCCAACCTACAGTGAGGTATCACCTCACACTGGTCAGAATCTACAAACAATAAATGCTGGAGAGGGTGTGGAGAAAAGAACCCTCCTACAGTGTTGGTTGGAATGTAAATTGGTACAGCCACTATGGAGAACAACGTGGAGATTCCTTAAAAAACTAAAAATAGTGCTACCATATGACCCAGCAATTCCACTCCTAGGGATATATCCAGAGAAAACCAGAATTCAGAAGGATGCATGCACCTCTATGTTCATTGCAGTGGTATTTACAATAGCCAGGACATGGAAGCAACTTAAATGTCCATCGATAGTGGAATGGCTAAAGAAGATGTGGTACATATATACAATAGAATGTTCCTCAGCCATAAAAAGGAATGAAATAATGCCATTTTCAGAAATGTGGGTAGACCTAGAAATTGTCATACAAAGTGAACTAAGTTAGAAAGAGAAAAACAAATATTGTATAATATCAGTTATACGTGGAATCTAGACAAATGGTACAGATGAACTTATTTGCAAAGCAGAAATAGAGTCACAGATGTAGAGAACAAACTTATGGTTACAAAGGGGGGAAAGGGGGGGTGGGATGAATTCAGAGATTGGCATTGACATATACACACTACTATGTATAAAATAGATAAAAAATGAAAACTTACTATATAGCAACAGGGAACTCTACTCAATGCTCTGTGGTGACCTAAATGGGAAGCAAATCTTTTAAAAAAGTGGATATATGTATAAGTATAACTGGTTCACTTTGTTGCACAGAAGAAACTAACACAACGTTGTAAAGCAAGTGTACTCCAATAAAAATTAATAAACAAAAGAAGGCACCTGAACTTCCAAGCATCTTGTGGGGATGTGCCCAGTGCCCATATCCAAGCCTAAGGCAAGTTTCTAAACCTTTTGGGGGCTTTACATATCACCAGAGAGAACAATATTGCTCTGAGTTACAACCCTAATGTAGTCCAGGAAAATTCCTGCTTGTCAGTGTGAAGAATACAAAAGCTGTAACTTACTACAGAATTCTGACCAATGTCCATCTGCTAATGAAGTTAATTCAATTTTGATATTTACATCAGCATAATAGGAATGATATAATGAGTATATATTATGCACCAGTATTATTAAATACTTAATACAAAGTACTTCATGTCAATTCTTATAGTAACCCTCTTTCATACTAACAACCTGGAAATCAAAGAGGTTAAGCTATTTGCCCAAGTTTCCATAACTAGTTAGTGATAGAATTGGGATTCCAAACCAATCTGGTTCTAATAAATACAGTGTTATTTGTGATATTTAAATACCTCTTACATTTGTCTGTGACATAAAGCCAGGTATTATCTCCTAAGTTTTTTTTCTCCTGTTTTGTTGAGATATATCTGACATATAATATTATATTAATTTAAAGAGTAAAAAATCATGGTTTGTTATATTTATGTATTGCAAAATGATTACCACAATGAGCTTAAAGTCCACCACCTCACATAGTTACAAACTTTTTTCTTAAGATGAGAACTTTTAAGACGTGCTCCATTTCACCTTTCAAGTATGCAGTGCAGTGCGTTAACTCTAGTCACCGTGCTGATCTTATTTACCTTATAACTGGAAGTTTGTACGCTTTGGCCACCTTCACCTATTTCCCCACCCCTGCCTCTGGCAACCACCAATCTGTTCTCTGTTTTCATGAGTTCAGTTTTTTCAGATTCTACATATAAGAGTATTTGTCTTTCTCTGTCTTATTTTACTTAGCATAATGTCCTCACCTGACTTATTTTATTAATTAGTTTATACAATTATTACCTAGTATTAGTAATTTAATTGGAAAATATCAGTTCCCTGTGCATATGCCTGGTTAATAATTACTAATCAATATTTATCATTTGTTATGGACTGAATTGTGTCCCACAAAATGCATATGTTGAATTTCTAATCCCCAGTGTGGCTATATTTGGAAGTAGGGCCTTTAAGGAGGTTAATTAATGTTGAATGAGTTTGTAAGAATGGGTCCCTAATGATACTAGTGTCCTTATAAGAAGAGGAGGACACTAGAGATAGATCTCTCTCACTTTCTCTCTCTCTCCAAGTATGGATCATGCGAAGACAGTGTAAGAAGGTAGCCATCTGCAATCCAGAAGAGAGTCCTCACAAAACAAACTGCTGGCACCTTGATCTTGCACTTTTAGCCTCACAAATTATAAGAAAATAAATTTCCATTGTTTAAGCCACCCAGTAAGCAGCATTTTGTTATGGCAGCCCAAGCAGACTAATACATCATTCCTGATGGGGGTTTGATGGCACCCAAAAACAATGATGTCACATGTACAAAAATTAGGAAAAGAGAGCTTTACAATCACAGGGCAGAACTTAGAGCTCTCTCAGATAACCTATACCTCTAGTGTGTATCTTGAAAAATGACTGGGAAAAACTAGTAATATGTCTTTCTGATGGAGTCAGATCTACTTCTCTATGGCCCATCTCTTGTCCACTTTGTCCTGAGGCTGTCAGTAGCAAAATATTTGTGATAAATATATATATATTAGGTGGTCTTGTTCTCAAATGGGAAACTGAGTCATAGAAGAACTAGTCGAGACTCCAACTAACAGTGTACTCTCATGTTTTGTGCTTCTACGTCTATGTTCTCTTCTATCTTCAACTCCAGCTAAGTAATTTCTTAAGAATTTGAAAAAAAAAAAAAACAAACACAAGACTCCAGCAGCAGCAGGTGGGCCTAGAGGCACGTGCTTGGCTGAGTGCTACTGTTCAGAGCTCCCTTAGCAGGACCCAGGTCCTTATTGAAACAGTTTTCATAAGTGAACTTTTTATGAGATTGTAAGTGTATTTCACTGTGACTGTTACTATTTGTTTCTCTAATATTGTATGGTAACATTAAAGTTCTTAAAAAGAGACTAAGCTAAGTGATCTGCATTTTAAAACACCAGGAGATTTTGTTAGCTTTTGTATTTCTAAAATATTTGAGATCTCTGCAGTAACGACTTAACTGTTTCCAATGCTTAATAATGTGAGAGAAGCATTTCTCTTCCCTCATCTTCCATTTCTAGACATCCATTCTTTCAACATCCCTAATTTCTGGAACAGTTTTATCTCTCTCTTTGCAAACTATAGAAGTCAAGGATAGTACAAAAACATTCAAGTTGGTCAGCTGCCAGTGAATTCTGTTGCTAGGGATGTTCTGCCACTTGAGCTGTTTATGGCATATCACCATGCCCAAGAGCTGTCACCTACTTTAGAGGGCATAGAGAATATTTTGTTATTATATACCTTCATGATTCTAATTGTGCAAACACAGAGTTCTAAGGAGAGCAAGCTTTTTAAAAAATTCCAATCTAATAACAATAAAAAAGAATTTATTTTGTATATTAGCATTCTGATTCTTTGTATGGGGAAATTTGTGTTCTGTTTTGTCACTGATGTTTATCTTTAAAATTAATTTTGTGTCATATAGATAACACCTAACAATAAGATACTACAGAGCTGGCTCAATTTACAGAAATCTTAGATGGATAAATTTACATGAATTCTTTTTTTAAAATCCAAAGCTTTAAAAAAACCATGTATAAAATAATCCCTTTTATTACACACTTAGTTTTCAGAAGCCCGTCATGTAAATCCAAGTGTACTATAAGCCCTTTGACTCATTTATTACACATTAATAGAAGGTGTCCAATAAACATTTGCTGGTGACAGGGGTAATGTTGATTGCATTCTGTGCCAAAGAAATCCCAGTGAGGTGTGGCTATTTCCTAAGGCACTGCATATCTGGCTCCAGTTTTAAATAAGCAGTGGTTAGCTTTATTGAGGGGACTAGACAGAGTTCACTAGAGGAGTCGACCAGAATTTGGAAGTGGAATACTGCTGACCCTCAGCCCTGTTTCTAGTAAATACCCCACCCTGTTGTTCCCCAAAGAACAAATGTACACTTGATGGTTGAGCAGGTGGCATGGGCTGCAGTTATAAACAGCTCCTTTCCTGTAAGGGAGAAGTGGCCTAGGTTTATGGATCCACAAGCTTTCCTGTGGGGAAGCCATTATGTCCAGTTAAAACTGTAACTGAAAACATCCCATCTCTATCAGATTCTCAGTAATTCTACTCATGCATAGTCCAAAATCCCTTGACACTCTTCCCCTTGTCAATTCATTTGAGCACATGCACAGTCAGCTTCTATGCTGAAAGATAGCACGGGGACATCTAAAAGTTATTTAGTTTATCTGTGCTATTTAGAAGTGGCTGTGGATTTAGTCCACCTGCAAGTTAATGTTGGGGAAGGGAAGCAGATTGAGATTCAATGGGCCTCCTTCCCTATTTTTCATGTGTTTACTTCCTCTGCTTCCCTAATGAACTCCATAGCTTTGGAATTCCAAACCATTAAATGGAATTAAGACACACTCATTATTCAGAGCCAAAAGGTTATAATCAACTCCCTTCCAACAATCAACCAATATCCTTTTGTTTACTTGAAATATAACAGGAAAACACTACCTTGTGGCTAAATGACTTGGGGAGTTATTTTCATAATTGCTTGTTGAATTTTCCTAATTAATCAGTAGTGTTTGGCACAAAGAGTTCAACTGTTGAGACCTGAGACACAGGGCTGGCAGAAAATTTGTCAGCAGAAATTGTCTTTTGTACAATCAATGTGCTACCTGGCACAAAAAGTACTTTGTAAGTCTTGATTATGATTACAACACAATGGTTAATTAGCTGGGCTTTTCTTTGTCCTTACAAACTTCTTTAGACTCTTTGACATTAATGAATTAACGAAAGATAGTTTCCCTACTTTTGTATGCAAAAAAAGAGGGCAAGTTTGCCTTGTTTTCCAAAGGATATCCCTTGTGCTGACAGTATTTCATGGCGTGAGCCCCATGTTACTATAGCCAAAGACTCAAGCTGGCCAAAGAAAACCTTGACCCTACTGGACTTGAGTAGGCCAAGGAGTTTTATGGTGAATGGAGAGTGACTGTAAAGTTAATCTCTTATTTATGTTACACTGTGATAATCTTGCTTAAGAGCTACAGCAGCCACAAAAGTCAGGAAGTTGAAAAGAACAGTAAAAAGAAAAAAATTCTTAGACCATCTTTTTGTTTTGTTTTGTTATTGGTGTAAACTTGATGGAGGGTTTGTTCAAAAAGTATTTTTTGTAAGTCTAACTAAATGCATATATTTTATAATAATGTATATTTAAATGGATACAATATAGGATGTTCTGATATGTATATCAGGAAAAAATGAATTTACATAACATAATTTTAAAACTTTAGATGAAATGAGAACTTAAATTGGAAAACATTGAGAGTATCTTAGAAATGATTTATGATTTAATTTTTTTAAAGACTTCAGTTAGATTAAAGAAAGTTGGTAAGGAGTAATTTTAAAAATGGTTTTGCAGTTTAAAGAAGTTTCTTTACAGACATTGTCAGATAATAAAAGGAAACATTTAAGCCCATTGTGAAATATTCAGGTTAGATGAGAAATAATTTCCTGTGGGGATTTAGTCATTGGAATAAGTCACCAAAAGTAAGCTCTAAAACCTTTTTCTCTAGGGGTCTTTAAAACATGATACATTTCATCTCTTCCAGACAGTGTTGTGTGTGAAGATGGCTAATCACAATAAATGATTTCAGAAAGAATAGGAATTTTTCTGACTATGAGTATGATTTTATTTCTTCAGAAATACTTAATATGGAAAAAAACTTAATTAGATTTCAATAGAGTAACAGAAAACAAGTAAAGTTTTACAGAAGTTTCATTGTTCCACAGAAAATAAACATCTCCCAGCATATATATTGTTGCTGCAAGCTCTATAAAATTGTTAGCTTAGATTTTGGCTCTTTTGCTACATGATCTTAACAGTCCCTGAATTTGTATTTGTAATCTCAAGCAATTACAGAACTTATTAAATTTTTCCAAGATCAGTGCTATTTCTTGTTGTTGAATGTGGATTGTTTATGAAAAGTAGTGATCATATATCATACCAGAAAAGGTCCCAGAAAATAAGGTTAGATATTAAATTTGTCATGGGATTATTTTTAGAATAATTTCATCAATCAGAAAAAATTTCACTAATGAATGAAGACAGGTTTAACTCCTGCAGTGTAATTTTATACTAATCTCAGGGATGTAATTCAGTCTTCTGAAGGATTCATGTATCGATAGCCATGTCATTATTTCTCAGTGAAATAGATCAAAGTGACTCAGATATATTGCTTATTTCTCTATACATCTCTGAAATGAATATGAGTGACAAAGAAGATATTGTCAGAAAACTAAAAGAAAAGAGGGATAAAGAGAGAACTTAAGGCACACATGCCTGTAAGAGAAGGAAAATTAGGAAATGCTAACTGAACAGACAGAAAGGAGTAATCTCAGCAGTGTAAAGAGAGACAAAACATTACAGTGCCTCATGAACCAAGTGAGGAAAAGTTTCAGTAAGGACAGGGATGCACACCTTAGTCAAGAGCTAAAAAGAAACCAAGAAGATGAGGACTAAGTCAAGACATTAGATTTGACAGTGAAGATATTATTGGTGACCTTCCTGATCAGAGACTGTAGTGGGTGGGAAAGGATGACAAGTGAGGAATTAAAGAGAGCAGTAATCTTGGTATTTTGCTGGATCTTTTAAAGTTGAGGGTGAACAGTGGAAGCATCTATCAGGAAGAGTACACAAATTTATACATTAAGAATAAAATCATCATTCCTCTTCATTTCAAGATTTAAATATAAAATTTAACCTGGCCTCTGTTTTATTAGTCACAGCACATGGGAGCATGACATAGAGACCTTCCAGCAACTTGGTCAAAGTCAAAGGCAGAATGAATATATGTAGATTTGTGTTGTGTGCATATATGTAAATATCAGACAGAATTATATTTTAGAAATCCAGCGATGATTTTGGCCCCTTCGGTTGACGTTTTTGAACATACACTTGCTTCTCTGCCTGCCTTGTATGAGATAGAATGCCTTCTACAAGTATCCTGAAGTCCCACTTACACTGGCTAAACAATAAGGAAATGCACTAACTGTTATATAATAGGACTTCAAGAAGTCAGGCAAATTTCCAGGATGGTTGATTCAGTGCTCACCAAGGTCATCAAAGACCAAGGTTCTTTCAGTCCTTGTGTCTGACACCCTCACTCTTAGCTTCCCCCTAAAGTGCTAGGAAAGAGCCTGCAGCTGTTCTAGGTATCTCTTCTGAGCAGGAAAATGTCAGGAGGAACAAGAGGAACAACTTTTCATGTAGCCTTCTCCTAAGCCTTCTCATCTTATTGGCAGGATGGAGCAAACTGACCATTCCTGAATTGGTCATTGGTGAGGAGACTAGGGCTGAGCTTAGAATAGTATAAATTCATCTACTTTAAAATAAGTACACTTGTAAATTATTTCCCAGAAATACCCACAATTTGCACTAATAATAGATCATCATCTAAGCAAAAAAGATAGTGCTGACAACTTTAATGTGTTTCCCTTAGGGCAATTAAATAGATCTAGAAGATTATACCTAAGAATTAGTCATAAAATCAGTTGATGTGAAATGCAAATAATTCTACTTGTTTGTGAAAAAAAGATATATGAATAAATTGGACTGGTGAAAATCAGAGATAATAAAATCTGATGTCTATCATTGGCTTTAAAGTTCTTCTTTTCAAGTTTCTTATCCAAGTTTGTGATGGCAAAATTTACTTATTCATATTGCTTTTAATATTTTTACTTTCCATTCTCTAAATCTCATGGAAGGGGACTTCCCTGATGGAGCAGTGGTTAAAAATCCACCTGCCAATGCAGGGGACACAGATTAGATCCTTAGTCTGGGAAGATCCCACATGCCGTGGAGCAACTAAGCCTGTGTGCCACAACTACTGAGCCCGCATGCTGCAACTACTGAAACTGCATGCCTAGAGCCCCTGCTCTGCAACAAGTGAAGCCACTGCAACGAGAAGCCCGTGCATCACACCAATGAGTAGCCCCGCTTGCCGCAACTAGAGAAAACCCAAGTGCAGCAACAAGGACCCAACACAGCCAAAAATAAATAAAATTAAAAAAAATATCTCATGGAAGTGTAAATGAAAACAACTGGCTAAAGTTGAATAAATAGGTATCTATAGTTTATACAACTAAGTACTGCAGAATTAAGTCCTAACTAGAAAGATGCATAAACGTACACAAGATCCTTCAATAAATAATATACAGGGTCAAATTATCCCAACTCATTCAAGTTTTCCTTTTGGCTGTAAACATGTTATACATAAAGACTGCAATCCTTAATCTTGTTTGCATGAACATTTCAACTGAAGAGAAAAAAGTTTTTTTGTTTTTGTTTTTGATTTTACCTCTGACCATTGTAACGTGAAAACTGGAGTAGGAAGTTAAGGATAATTTTGTTTCAAATGACATATATTATTTTTCCTTTAAACAAACAGTTGTTAGCTGTATCTGGATATAAAAAGCAATTATCCAGAGAATTAAATTAATTTCTAGGATTTTATTGCCCCTAGATCTCTGGTAGAGGTAGAAGAAAGCATTCCCAATGAGGCCGAGAGAATTCCTACGAATTAATATCAAAAATATACATATAAGTTCAAAATACAAGTATCACCAAGAATAAGGCCATATATGGGAAACAACTGTGTTTGACTCTTAGGGACTTCAGATATTGAAGTAGCCAAATACAGTATATATAATAGCTATGTGTTAGTTTTTAATGTTGTTATAACAAATAATCACAAAATTAGTATTTTGAAATAACACAAATTCTGGGGGTCAGGTGTCCTAAAATTAGGGTGTTGGCAGGGCTCTGTTCCTTTCTGGAACTTCCAGAGTGGACTCTACATTTTTGTCTTTTCCAGCTGCTAGAGACCACCTAAACTCCTTGGATCACGACCCTCTTTCCATCTTGAAAGCCATTCATGTTATGTGTCTCTGATCCTGCTTTTATTGTCGTATCTCTTCCTCTGACCCTTCTTCTGCCTCTCTTTTCCGTGTTTAATGATCCTTGTGATCATATTGGGCCCACATAGATGATCAGGATAATTTCCCTACCTGCTGATTGGCAATCTTAATTCCATCTGCAACTTTAATTCCCTTTTCCCCTGTACCCTAACATATTCACATATTTAATCTGGTGATTAAAACATGGACATTATTCTACCTACTACAAGCTATATCATAAAATCTTAAGAAAATGAAATATGGAGCTACAAATATGAGTAAGCAATACACAACCATCAGTAGTGGTCAGAAAGACTTTTAAAAAACAAGATGGGGGGCTTCCCTGGTGGCGCAGTGGTTGAGAATCTGCCTGCCAATGCAGGGGACACGGGTTCGAGCCCTGGTCTGGGAAGATCCCACATGCCGCGGAGCAACTAGGCCCGTGAGCCACAACTACTGAGCCTGCGCGTCTGGAGCCTGTGCTCCGCAACAAGAGAGGCCACGACAGTGAGAGGCCCGCGCACCGCGATGAAGAGTGGTCCCCGCTTGCCGCAACTAGAGAAAGCCCTCGCACAGAAACGAAGACCCAACACAGCCAAAAATAAAAAAAATAAAATAAAATAAAAAACAAGATGGAATTTCTTGAAACGAAAAATACAATTTTGGAAATTAAAAAAAAAAACTCCATAAACCAGTTAAATACCTTTTTAGACACAGCTGAATAATTAGTGAACTGAAGACATATCTGATGAATTTAACCAGAATTTGGTGCAGAAGGAAAAAAAAAAAAAGAAGTTAAGATATATAGAAGATAGAATGAGAAACTCTACAACATTTGTAGTTGAAAGCCTAAGAGGAGAGAATAGAGATAATGGACGGGAGGAAATATGTGAATAGTTAGTGGCTGAAAAGTTACAAAATAAATGAAAAACCTGAATTTGCAGATCCAGGAAACATAATGGCTTTCTATCAATATAAATAAATAGAAATCCACACTTAGATGTGTTTTGGCAAAATTGCAGAACATCCAAAACAAAGAGAAGCTCTTAAAAGCATCAAAAGAATAAAGACCTGTCACTTAATAAGGACTGAAAATTAAGTGGACGGGAGAATTCTCAACAGCAAGTGCTGAACTATTGTAGCTGTAATCAAATTTTTTTCCCTGAAAAATTAATTTTCAAAAATAAGAGTGAAATGAATCTTTTCCAGATAAACAAAAACAGGGAGTGCTTACCACTAACAATTCTTTAGTCAAGGAACTTCTAAAGATGTAGTTCAGCGAAACAAAATTATCACAGATGGACAATCTGAGATAAAAGAAAAAATTGTGAAAAGATGGCAGACATGTATCTTGATCTAAACAATGGTGTCTGTGTAAAGTAATAAAAATTGTGTTTAATTATTTGTAGTTTTATTTAAAAGGTGAATTCTAAAATACTGGGCAAAAGCACAGTTAAGTCAGAAGTGGGAATAATCAGTGTTACTGTATTCTTACAGCTTGATAATAGTTATATTAGTTATATTATATATGATATATATATTATATTATATATATTATAATATAATATAACATATTATATCGTATAACTATTATAATAGATAATAGTTCAGTTACCTTTAGAAATTATAAATTAGTTATGAATGACAAAACTTTCTATAAAAACCGCTAAGTTAAAAATAATATAATTTAAATGCTAACATTATACAAAGAAAAACAAAATAAGAAAGAACTCAACCAATTAATTAAAAATGGGAAAAAAGAAAAGGAACATTAAAAACTGGGACAATTTTTAAAAATGGAATGGTATAAATAAGTCAAAATATATCAATAATCATAGTAATCAATTAACTCCCTAATTAAAAGACAGATTATTGGATTGGATTTTTAAATATAACTATATGCTATTTATCCCTAGTATAAGAACATGGGAAGGCTAAGTAAAATGATGTAATTAGATTGTATTTCCTATCTATCATCTATCTATCTATCTATATGCATTTATTGTTACATAACAAATTACCTCAAAATGGAATGGTTGAAAATGAACAAGCATTATTTCACATTTTCTATAGATCAGGAATTCAGAAGTGGCTTAATTGCATGTTTCTGACTTAGGGTCTCTCAAGAGATTGCAGTCAAGATGTAGGCTGGACCTGCAGTTATCTCAAGGACTGACTGGGGCTGAAGGACCTCTTATAGGCCTGATACCCTCACAGCATGACATCTGGCTTCCCTCAGAGTAGATGTGTGCCAGCCATGGTGCCCTTTGTAACCTGGGCCTAAAGCCACACACTGCCATTTATACAATATCATAGTGATTATGCAGGTCAGCCCTATTCATTATGAGAGGAAACTATTCAAGGCTGTGATTACCAAAAGCTGGGGACCATTGGGGGGTCAATGTGAAGGCTGGCTACAACAAAAATATATCAAAGGAATACAATCAAAAGAAAGATGAGGCTACCTAGGTTCAATCAGACAAAATTGACTTTAAAATAAAATCATTGTTAAAGATGAGAAAAGATCATTAAATAATGATAATTTTTTTAAATTTTCATGTCTTAAAATGTACTTTTTAATTTGAAGTACAGTTGATTTACTACAGTTAATGTTGTGTTAATTACTGCTGTACAGCCAAGTGACTCATTTATACATATATATAGATTCTTTTTCATATTCTTCTCCATTAAGGTTTATCACAGGATATTGAATATAGTTCTCTGTGCTATACAGTAGGACCCTGTTCTTTATCTATTCTATATATACCAGTTTGCACCTAATAATCCCATACTCCCAACCTATCCCTCCCTCACCTCCACAGCCTTGACAGCTACCAGTCTATCCTCTATGTTCCTGATTCTGTTTCTGTTTCAGAGATAGGTTCATAAGTGATCTTATATGGTATTTGTCTTTCTCTTTCTTACTTCACTTAGTATGATAATCTCTAGTTGCATCCATGTTGCTGCAAATGGCATTATTTTGTTCTTTTTTATGGCTGAGTATATATTCCATTGTATATATGTACCACATCTTCCTTATCCATTCATCTGTTGATGGACATTCAGGTTGTTTCCATGTCTTGGCTATTGTGAATAGTGCTGCTATGAACATAGGGGTGCATGTATCTTTTTGAATTATAGTTTTTTTCTGGATATCTGCCCAAGAGTGGGATTGCTGGATCATACGCTAATTCTACTTTTAGTTTTCTGAGGAACCTCCATAATGTTTTTCAGAGTGGCTGCACCAACTTACATTCCCACCAACAGTGTGGAGGGTTCCCTTTCCTCCACAACCTCTCCAGAATTTATCATTTGTAAACTTTTTAATGATGGCCATTCTGACCGGTGTGATGTGGTGTCTCATTGTAGTTTTGATTTGCATTTCTCTAATAATTAGCAATGTTGATCATCTTTTCATGTGCCTATTGGCCATCTATATTTCTTCTTTGGAGAAATTTCTGTTTAGGTCTTCTACCCATTTTTCGATTGGGTTTTTTGGTTTTTTGTTTGTTGAGTTATTTAAGATGTTTGTATATTTTGGAAATTAAACCCTTGCTGTTTGCAACATTTCCAAATATATTTTCCTATAAAAGTTTTAATTTATCAAGAATATCTAACAAATCTAAACTCAGATTCCTGTGGGGAAAAATTAGTCTTAAAATATAGGAAGTAAGAACACATTGAAAAAAGGGAAGAAATGTCAATCCACCTAAAGAGAGAAATTTCAACATATTTCACTCAATTATTGACAGTTCAAACAGTCAAAAATTAGTAAAGACAGAGAAAGTCTGAACACAGGATTAGAAAATTTGATTTCTGCATGCAACAATTAGAGAATACATATTATCTAATGTATACATAAAACATTTATAAGAATTAACCAGACATACCAAAAAATATCTACTTCTGGTTTTCTGCTACAAAGTCTAGTTTTTCCTTTAATGATTTTGTAAAAAAATAAAATTTTCTTGAAAATATTTTAACAAAGGTAAATTTTTAAAATATAAAATATTAACCATACATTAGGTCAAAGTCAGGTCTAAGGTAATTTAAAAAGTAATTTTATGAGACCATATTCTCTGGACACTGTGCAATTAAAATACAATTTAAAAACAACAATGACAACAAACATTTGTAACCTAAAAAACACATTCCTAAATATAGGCATACCTCATTTCCTTGTGCTTTGCTTTATTGTGATTTGCAGATATTGCATTTTTTTACAAATTGAAGGTTTATGGTAACCCTACATTGAGCAATTAGGGCCATTTTTCCAAAGCATTTGCTCACTTCATGTCTCTGTGTCACATTTTGATAATTTTCCCAATATTTCAAATGTTCTCATTATTATTATATTTGTTATGGTGATCTGTGATAAGTGATCTTTGATGTTACTACTGTAATTGTTTTGGGTTGCCAAGAACCATACCCATACAATAAGGTGAACTTAATCAGTAAATGTTGTGTTTACTGATTCCACCAACCAGCTGTTCCCTGTGTCTCTCCTTCTTCTCAGACCACTCTATTTTGTGAGACACAGCAATATTGAAATAAGGCCAATTAATAACTCTACAATGGTCTCTAAGTGTTCAAGTGAAAGGAAGAGTGGTATGTCTCTTTACTTTAAATCAATAGCTAGAAATGGGTAAGCTTGGTGAGGAAGGCATGTTGAAAGCTGAGCTAGGTTAAAATCTAGGTCTCTTGTGCCAAACAGTTAGTCAAGCTGTGAATGCAAAAGAAAAGTTCTTGAAGGAAATTAAAAGTGCTACTCCAGTTAATACATGAGTGATAAGAAAGTGAAACACCTTATTGTTGATATAAAGAAAGTTTGAGTTTTCTGGATAGAAGATCAAACCAGGCACAACATTCCCTTGAGCCAAATCTAATCCAGGGCAAGGCCCTAACTCCCTTCAATTCTATGAAGCCTGAGAGAGGTGAGGAAGGTGCCAAAGAAAAGTTTGAAGCTAGCAGAATTTGGTTCATGAGGCTTAAGGGAAGAAGCCAGCTCTATAAGATAAAAGTACAAGATGAAGCAGCAATTGTTGATGTAGAAGCTGCAGCAAGTTACCCAGATATAGCTCATTTGTATCCAGATACAAATGAAGGTGGCTACACTAAAAAACAGATTTTTGGTGTAGATAAAACATTTTTATGTTGGAAGAAGATGCTATCTAGGACTTTCATAGCTAGAGAGGAGAAGTCAGTGCCTGGCTTCAATGGACAGGTGTGGCCTTTGGTACTCTAAATATGGAAACATAGGAAGACCCTGAGCTCACCTCCTCCTACAAACACAACAAAACTAAAACTATTTACTGAGCAACTATATCTGAGAATGACATGAAGACTAGGAGAAAAGATTTTCCACAACTTAAAGGTGTGAAGGAAGAACTACAATGAGATAGGTAGGATGGGTGAAGATGCAGTACAGTAAAGAACCACACTCCCAAGTGGGCAACCTACAAACAGGAGGATGACCACAAGGAGTGAGAGGTCTGAACCCCACATCTGGCTCTCAAGCCAAGGGGTCCTGCACCAGGAAGATGAGCCTGCAGGACACCTGGCTTTAAAGGCCAGAGGGGCTTGTGTATGAGGAGTCACAGGGCTATGGGAAACAGAGACACTGCTCTTGAAGGGTTCATGCAAAAATCTCACATGCTTTGAGACAACTGTAGAGGCAGAAATGTGAAAGGAGCCTGAGTCAGACCCAAAGCTGATATTGGAGAGCCTCCCTGAAGGCAGGAGCCAGCTAACTTCCCATGGGGATATGGATGCTGGTGGCAGGTATTTTGGGGAGCTGGTCCCACCATGAGGGACTGTTGTTGCCATTTTAGATTCCTCTCTCTAGGCTATTAGTGCTGGGAACTTACCTGCCCATCATCTGGTTGGTACCAGTCCTGGGACCACACTAGGCTGAATAGCCAGTTATCCCATTTCATGGCCCTTACCACAAGTGAGCTGGGACCAACCCCATGCCACCCTAGGCTGTGCATCTAGCCATCCTGGGACCCAACCTGACCACAGGTAGGCTGGCAGTCACTGCAAGAGGAAGGACCTAGCAGTCAATAGGGCCAAGGGCCAGGTCCACCAACCACCACTCCCACAGTAGTCAGCCCTACCACAACAGAAGAGCCCACACAGCCCACATAGGGGGCACCCCTAGAGCATATAATTCTGGTGACAAGAGGGTATTGTGCTGCTGGGCCCCCTAGGATATCTCCTATTATATAAGGTCACTTCTCCAAGATTGGAAGATATAACCAAACTACCTAATACATTGACATAAACACAGAGAATTGGACAAAATGTGGAAATGGAGAAATATGTTCCAAACATAAGAATAAGACAAAACTCTAGAAGAAGAACTAAACAAAGTGGAGATAAGCAATCTACCTGATAAGGAGTGCAAGAAAATGATCATAAAATGCTCAACAAAATTGGGAGAAGAATGGATGAACACAGGGAGAATTTTAACAAAGAGTTAGAAAATATAAAGAAGAATAAAACAGAACTGAAGAATACAATAACTGAAATGAAAAAACAACAATAACAGCAAAATTACACTAGAAGGAATCAAGAGTAGATTAGATTATACAGAGGAATGAATCAGCAACTGGAAGACAGAGTTATGGAAATTACCCAAGCTGAACAGAAGATAGAAAAATAATTTTTAAATATGAGTCATTTTTGAGACTTCTGAGACAACAGCAAACATTTAATATTCACATTATAGGGATCCCAGAAGGAGAAGTCAGACAGAAAGAGGCAGAGAACTTATTTAAAGAAATAATAGCCAAAAAATTCCTAAAAATTGGGAAAGGAAACAGACATCCAAGTCCAGGAAACACAGAGAGTTTCAAACCAGTTGAACAAAAATAGGTTCACATAAAGACACATGGTAATTAAAAAGTAAAAATTAAATATAAAGAGAACATCTTAAAAGCAGTAAGAGAAAAGCAACAGTTATGTACAAGGGAAATCTCCTAAGATTATCAGCTGACTTTTCAGCAGAGACTTTACAGGTCTTAAGGGACTTGCACAATATATTTAAAGTGATGAAAGTAAAAAACCTACAATCAAGTACACTCTACCCGTGAGGCTCTCATTCAGGTTTGAAGGAGAAATAAAGAGTTTTACACACAAACAAAAGCTACAAGAATTCAGCACCATTAAACTGACCTTATAAGAAACAATAAAGGGACTTCTCTAAGGAGAAAAAACCACAACCAGAAATATGAAAAGTACAAGAGAAAATATTGTAAGAGTAAAGGCAAGCATACAATAAAGGTAGAAGATCAACCACTTATAAAGCTAGTAAGAAGGTTAAAAGACAAAAGTAGTAAAATTATCTATATCCACACTAAGTAGTTAAGAGGTACACAAAACAAAAAGATGTAAAATATGTCAAAAACATTACATGAGGCAAGTGGGAGTAAAAGTCCAGGCTGGTTAGAATGAGTTCAACTTAAGAGATCATAAACTTAAGGTAATCACGTACACATAGAACAATGGAATAGTAAAGAGAACCCAGAAGTAAACCCACACTTATGTGGTCAATTCATCTAGGACAAAGGAGGCAACAATGAGGTCTCTTCAAGAAATGGTGTAGGGAAAACTAAAGAACCAAACTAGACTACCTTTTCACACCATGCACAAAACAAACTCCAAATGCATAAATGTAAGACCTGAAACCATAAAACTCCTAGAAGACAACATAGGCATGTTTTCTGACATGTCTTAGCAATATTTTTTTGGATCTTCTTCTCAAGCAAGGGAAACAAAAGCAAAAATAAACAAATGGGACTACATCAAACTAAAAAGGTTTTGCACAGTGAAGGAAACTATTAACAAATGAAAAGGAAGCCTAATGAATAAGAGAAGATATTTGCAAACCATACTCCTAATAAGGGGTTAATATCATATATATATATATATATATATATATATATATATATATATATATATAATAGTCTACAGAAAAACCTAGATGAACTTTTTGGTCAACCCAATATGAAGGACTCATACAACTCAACATCAAAAAAACCCAAAAAACAAACAACCAGATTAAACAACAGGGAGAGGACCTGAAGAGACATTTTTCCAAAGAAGACATACAGATGACAAACAGACACCAGAAAAGAAACTCAACATTGTTAATCATCAAGTAAATGCAAATCAACCCACAGTGAGATATCACCTCTCACCTGTCAGAATGGCTATTATCTAAAAAGACAACAAATAACAATTGTTGGGAGGATTGAAGAAAAGGGAACCTTCATGCACTGTTAGTGGGATTGTAAATTGGTACAGTCAATAGGGAAAACAATATTGAGGTTCCTCAAAAAATTAAAGTAGAACTACAGTATCATCCACCAATTCTACTTCTGGGTATTTTTCCAAAGAAAACAAAAACACTAATTTTAAAAGATATATGCACCCTTATGTTTATTGCAGCATCATTTACAATAGCCAAGATATGGAAGCAACCTACGTGTCTATCGATAGATGGATGAATAAAGAAAATGTGGTACTACAATGGAATATTACTCAGCCATAAAAAAATGAAATCTTGCCATTTTCAACAACCTGGATGACCTAGAAGGTATTAGGCTAAGTGAAACAAGTCAGACAGAAAAAGACAAATACTATACGATTTCACTTATATGTGGAATCTATAAAACAAAATAAATGAATAAACACAACACAGCAGAGACAGAGTCATAGATAGAACAAACTGGTGGTTACCAGAGGGGAGGGCGTTAGGGAATGACAGAAATGGGTGAGGTAGATTAAGAGGTACAAACTTCTAATTATAAAATAACTAAGTCACAGTCACGTAATGTACAGCATAGCAAATATAGACAATAATATTGTAATAACTTTGTATGGTGACAGATGGTAACTAGACTCATTGTGGGGATCATTTTGTAATATATAAGAATGTAGAATCACTATGCTGTACAACTGAAACTAATATAATATTATGAGTCAGTTATACTTCAATTAAAAAAAATTCCCAAGCAATGGAGGTGATTGCATCTATGGTCCATAAACCAACAAACTTACCAACCAACAGTTAAATAAATAAATTAAATAAACAAACAAACAAACAAACAAAAATGTTTCAAAGGACAAGCTGACTCTCTTGTTAGAGGTTAGTGTAACTGGTAACTTTAACCTGAAGCCAGTGCTCACTTACCGTCCTGGAAACCCTAGGGCCCTTAAAAACTGTGCTAAATCTATTCTGACTGTGCTCTATAAGAGGAAAAACGAAGCCTGGATGACAGCACATCTGTTTACAGCATGGTTTACTGAATACTTTAAGCCCTCTATTGAGATCTATCACTTGGGAAAAGTAGATTCCTTGAAAAATATTACTACTCATTGACAATGCCCCTGGTCACCCAAGAGCTCTGATGAAGATGTACAATGAGGTTAATGTTGTGTTCATGCCTCTAACACAACATCCATACTGTATTCCATGGATCAAGGAGTAATTTCAACTTTTGAGTCCTTATTTAAGAAATATATTTCATAAGGCTATAGATGTCACAGCTAGTGATTCCTCTGATGGATCTGGGCAAAGTAAATTAAAAACCTCTGGAAAGCATTCACCATTCTAGATGCCATTGAGAATATATGTGATTCATGGGGAAAGGTCAAAATAACAACATTAACAGGAGTTAGAAAGAAGTTGATTCCAACTCTCATGGATGACATTGAGGGGTTCAAGATTTCAATGGCGGAAATAACTGCAGATGTGATGGAAGTAGCAAGAGAAATAGAATTAGAAGTGGAGCCTGAAGGCGTTAATGAATTGCTGCCATCTCATGATAAAACTTTAATGGGTGAGGAGTTGCATCTTATGGATAAGCAAAGAAAGTGGTTTACTGAGATGGAATCTACTCCTGGTGAAGAGGCTGTAAGGATTGTTGAAATGACAACAAAGGATTTAGAATATTATAAACTTAGTTGATAAACAGCAGCAGTGTTTGAGAGAATTGACTCCAATTTTGAAAGAAGTCCTACTGTGGGTAAAATGCTTTCAAACAGTATTGCATGTTACATACAAATTGTTCCTGAAAGGAAGAGCCAATTGATGTGGCAAACTTCATTGTTGTCTTATTTTAAGAAATTACCCCCAGCCACCCCAACCTTCAGGAAGCATCACCCTGATCAGTCAGCAGCCACCAACATCAAGGCAAGACCCTCCACCAGTGTAAAGATTATAACTCACTGAAGGTTCAGATGATGTTAGCATTTTTTAGCAAAAGTATTTTAAATTAAGGTATGTACATTTTTTAGACATAAGGCTATTTCACACTTAACAGACTACAGTATGCTGTAGAACATAACTATTATATTCACTGGGAAATGAAAAAGGTGATGTGATTCACTTTACTTCAATATTCACTTTATTGTGGTGGTCTGGAACTGAAACCATATCATCTCTGAGGTATGCCTGTAATTTATGGGTTAAAAAAAGGACTTTAATTTACATAGAACTGAACAATTATACAAATTATTTAATATCAAACCCTGTAAATTGCTGTAAAAGCAGTACTTTGAAGTATAACTGTTTATAGTTATAAATGCTATATTCAAAGAAAAACAAAAATTAATGAGCTAATCATCCAAAATGTAAAAACAGAACAACAGAATAAATCAAAAAATATAGAAATTAGGAGATCCTTTTTTAAATGGTGGAAATAAGTGATGTAAAGATCAACTAAGCAAAAACAAACCTCTAGAAAGACTTCTCAAGAAAAAGAAGAGAGAGGGAGGCAGATGGTGGAAGAGCAGGTGGACTTAGAGTTCACCTCTCCCCACAAACACATCAAGAATACATCTACAAATGGAACAATTCTCACAGAGCACATGCTGAACACTAGCAGAGGACCAAGGACACCTAAAAGGAAAAGGAGGATCCCTGTGTAACCAGGTAGGATGAAAGAAAAAAGAAGGGAAAAGGAAGAGGAGAGGAAGCGGGATGGGACCCTTGGTGGGGGGGGGGAGCTGAAGGAGAGGAGACGTTCCTGAACCAGGGAAGCCCCCTCACAGACAGAGAGATCAGCAGTGACAGAAGGGGAGATTTGGGGGCTCAGGGGAGAGTGCAGCAACCAGTCTGTGGCAGGCAGGACAGAGTGACACCTACACAGAGAGTCTGAGCCATAGCCCTGCATGTCCCAGCCTGAGATGTGTGTCCACCATTGCAGACAGGACCAGGCGCTGGAACGTGTGATTTGGAGAGCAGAGAACTGCTGTCGGCTGCAAGGAGAAAGCCTGAGGTGATGGGATAGAGGAGCTCCACAACTGGGAATGCTCTTGGAGGAAGCCTGCCACAGAGGAGGCACAGAGGAGAAGCACCATTTTTGAGTGACACACAAAGGGTGGAGCCACCATCTCACCCTCTCTCCTCATGCACTGGACCCTGTCTCCCAAGGCACTAGGAAGGCCTCCTTCCAGGGCTGGCTCTCTCACCCCTGGGGCCACTGGCTCCCCTGTAAGACCCATCCCCACCAGGGTGGGCTCCTGTGCTCTAGGGCAGCCTTGGGAACAGACATCTGTGGGTGGCTCACACACAGAGGTGGAGCTGAAACCACAGCTGAGCTCCAGGGCTCGTGCAACTAAGGAAGAAGAGGTGAAATCTCTTCTCATGACTGCACAAACTACGGAATTACACCCCCGAGACTGGCTTTGTAAACTCAGCTGCTACAAACATCTGAATGGTCAAAGAGTGCTCTCACAGCTGAGACGGATCTAGTTTAGCGCTGTGGACTTTGAGTACATACACATGGGGAATGGGCCAGGCCAGAATCATGATACTGCAATCCTGGGACCTGACATCAGTGGATCTACTCTGGTGGCCTGGTGAAAACAATGCCTGGGAGACACCAGGGTGAATTGCCAGCATACCCACAGTTAAGCTGGGACTGAGATCAGTGCCAAAAACAGAGTAACTTCTGAGCTCACCCAACAGGTGAAAAGTGACACAACAGAACACAATCATAGGTGAACACCTCCAGAAGAGGAATACTCAGTGGCTTCCCTCTAAGTGGGAGTGCTCCAATCCTGCCTACCTCACACTGCAGATCAGAAACAGAGCTAAGAAACAGATCTTAGGGCCTCTACTCCAAAAACTAGAGAGCATACCCAACACAGAAAAGGCAGTGGCAACCACAGAGCAAAGGAGAGGCCCTGCTCAATATCCAGGGCAGGCTCAGGTCACCACAACACCAGTCAAACCCCCTATCATGGGGATAACGGCCAGCATGCACTGAGGACATTTGTGGCAGATAACCATACTAAAATAAACCCACACACACACAAATAAATAAATAAATAAATAAATAAATAAATAACCCCCTCAGCCTATGCAAGGATGTTCCCACATAAAAATAACCCTCCAAGACAGTCTGAGGGCCTGGCATTGGGAGAAAGAACTCCCAGAGCCTTTAGCATTGAAGGTCAGTAGAGATTGAAGGCAGGAGCTCCACAGGGCTGGAGGAAAGAGAGACTTCACTCATGGAGGACACACACAAGGTATCATGTGCACTGGGACCCATCACAAAACAGTACATCCATAGGAACATGGACTACATGTACCTATGCAACTTGGAGGGTCTCCTGGGGTGGTGGGAGTTGGCTATACCCAACTGTGGGGGCAAGGAGACTGGTAGCAGAGGCCCCAGGGTTAATTGGCATGAGCTCTCCCAGAGGTCCCCATTTTGACACCAAGACCTGATCACACCCAACAATATGCAGGCTCCAGGGACAGAATGCTTCACCCCGAACAACCAGCAAGATAGGAACACAGCCCAACCCACCAGCAGACAGGCTGCCTAAAGTCATACTAAGCTCACAGACACCCCAAAACATACCCCTGGACATGAGTCTGCCCACCAGAGGGACAAGACACAACTCCACCCCCCAGTGAGCAAGTACCAGTTGCCCCATCTCTCAGGAAGCCTTCACAAGACCCTGAACCAACCTCACTTTCCCCAGGGGGCAACACCAGAAGCAAGAGGAATTTCTATTCTGCAGCCTGTGGAAAGGAGACCACAAATGCAGTAAGTTAGGCAAAATAAGATGACAGAGAAATAACTTGAAAATGAAGGCGCGAGATAAAAACACACAAGAACCAGTAAATGAAGAAGAGATAGGTAATCTACCCGAAAAAGAATTCAGAGTAATGCTAGTAAAGATGACCCAAAATCTCAGAAATAGAATGGAGGCACAGACCAAGAAGATATGAGAAATGTTTAACAAGGAGCTAGAATGTTTAAAGCACAAGCAAACAGAGATGAGCAATGCAATAAATGAAATGAAAAATACGTTAGAAGGAATCAATAACAGAATAACTGAGGCAGAAGAAAGAATAAGTGAGCTGGAAGACAGAGTGGTAGAAATGACTGCCACAGAACAGAATAAAGAAAACAGAATGAAAAGAAATGAGGACAGTCTTAGATACCTCTGGGACAATATTAAATGCACCAACATTCACATCATAGGGGTCCCAGGAGGAGAAGAGAAAAAGAAAAAGCCTGAGAAAATATTTGAAGAGATTATAGTTGAAAACTACCCTAAAATGGGAAAGGAAATAGTCATCCAATTCAGGAAGTGCAGAGAATCACATACAAAATCAGCGCAAGGAGGAATATGAGATACATATAATCAAACTAACAAAAATTAAATACAAAGAGAAATTATTAAAAGCAACAAGGGAAAAGCAACAGATAGCATACAAGCAAAGCCCCATAAAGTTATCACCAGATTTTTCAGCAGAAAATCTGCAGGCCAGAAGGGAGTGGCATAATATATTTAAAATGATGAAAAGGAAACATCTACGACCAAGAAGACTCTATGCAGCAAAGCTCTTATTCAGATTCAATGGAGAAATCAAAAGTTTTACAAACAAGCAAAAGCTAAAAGAATTCAGCACCACCAAGCCAGCTTTACAACAAATGCTAAAGCAACTTCTCTAGGCAGGAAAAAAAAAGAGGCCACAACTAGAAACAAGAAATTCACAAATGGGAAAGCTCACTAGTAAAGGCAAACATACAGTAAAAGTAGGAAATCATCCACACACACATATGCTATCAAAACCAGCAACCATGAGAAGAGGACAGTACAAATGCAGAAAATGGGAATTACGTTTGAAATTAAGAGATGAGCAACTTAAAACAACCTTGTATATATACAGACTGCTATATCAGCATCTCATGCAAAATGCAAACCAAAAAACTACAATAGATACAAATAAAAAAATAACAGCAACAAACACTAAAGATGATCATCAAACCAAAGGAGAAGAGAACAAATGAGGAAGGGAGGGAAAAAGACCTACAAAAGCAAACCCAAAACAATTAAGAAAATGGCAATAGGAACATACATATCAATAATTACCTTAAATGTAAATGTATTAAATGCTCCAACCAAAAGACATAGACTGGCTGAATGGATACAAAAACAAAACCCATACATATGCTGACTACAAGAGACCTACTTCAGACCTAGGGACACATACAGATGGAAAGTGAAGGGATGGAAAAAGATATTCCATGCAAATGGAAATCAAAAGAAAGCTGGAGTAGCAATACTCATATCAGACAAAATAGACTTTAAAATAAAGACTGCTGTAAGAGACAAAAAGGACACCACATAATGAACAAGGGATCAATCCAAGAAGAAGGTATAACAATTGTAAATTTATATGCACCCAACCTAGGAGCATCTCAATATATCAGGCAAATGCTAACGGCCATGAAAGGGGAAATTAACAGTAACACAGTAATAGTGGGGGACTTTAACACTCCACTTACACCAATGGACAGATCATGCAGGCAGAATCAATAAGGAAACACAAACCTTAAATGACACATTAGACCAGATAGACGTAATTGACATTTAAAGACCATTTCATCTGAAAACAGCAGAATACACTTTCTTCTCAAGTGCATATGGAATATTCTCCAGGATAGATCACATCATGGGCCACAAATCAAGCCTTGGAAACTTTAAGAAAACATCAAGCAACTTTCCCAACCACAACACTATGAGATTAGAAATCAATTACAGGAAAAAACTGTAAAAAATACAGACACATGGTGCCTAAACAATATGTTGCTAAATAACAAGTGGATCACTGAAGAAATCAAAAAGATAATCAGAAAAAACCTGGAAACAAATGACAAAAAAAATGATGATCCAAAGCCTATGGGGTCTGGGCAAGATGGAGGAAGAGTAAGACGCGGAGATCACCTTCCTTCCCACAGGTACAGTAGAAATACATCGACATGTGGAACTGCTCCTACAGAACACCCACTGAACGCTGGCAGAAAACGTCAGACCTCCCAAAAGGCAAGAAAATCCCCACGTACTTGGGTAGGGCAAAAGAAAAAAGAAATAACAGAGACAAAATAATAGGGACAGGACCTGTGCCAGTGGGAGGGAGCTGTGAAGGAGGAAAGGTTTCCACACACTAGGAAGCCCCTTCATGGGCGGAGACTGCGGGTGGCAGAGGGGGGAAGCTTCGGAGCCATGGAGGAGAGCACAGCCACAGGGGTGCAGAGGGCAAAGCAGAGAGATTCCCGCACGGAGGATCGGTGCCGAGTAGCACTCACCAACCCGAGAGGCCTGTCTGCTCACACTCCGGGGCGGGCGGGGGCTGGGAGCTGAGGCTTGGGCTTCGGTCAGATCCCCAGGAGAGGACTGGGGTTGGCGGCGTGAACACAGCCTGAAGGGGTTAGTGCACCACAGCTAGCTGGGAGGGAATCCGGGAAAAAGTCTGCAGCTGCCGAAGAGGCAAGAGACTTTTTCTTGCCTCTTTGTTTCCTGGTGCACGAGGAGAGGAGATTCACAGCACCGCCTAAACGAACTCCAGAGACGGGCACGAGCTGCGGCTATCAGCACGGACCCCAGAGACGGGCGTGAGACGCTAAGGCTGCTGCTGCGGCCACCAAGAAGCCTGTGTGCAAGCACAGGTCACTCTCCACACCGCCCCTCCCAGGAGCCTGTGCAGCTCAGCACTGCCAGGCTCCCGTGATCCAGGGACAACTTCCCCAGGAGAAGGCACGGCGCGCCTCAGGCTGCTGCAACGTCACACTGGCCTCTGCCATCCCAGGCTCGCCTCGCATCTGTACCCCTCCCTCCCCCTGGCCTGAGTGAGCCAGAGCCCCCGAAGCAGCTGCTCCTTTAACCCCGTTCTGTCTGGGCAGGGAAAAGACGCCCTCAGGCGACCTACATGCAGAGGCAGGTCCAAATCCAAAGCTGAACCCCGGGAGCTGCATGAACAAAGAAGAGAAAGGGAAATCTATCCCAGCAGCCTCAGAAGCAGCGGATTAAAGCTCCACAAACAACTTGATGTGCCTGCATCTGTTGAATACCTGAATAGACAACGAATCATCCCAAATTCAGGAGGTGGACTTTGGGAGAAAGATATATTAATTTTTCCCCTTTTCCTTTTTTTGTGAGTGTATATGTGTATGCTTCTGGGTGAGATTTTGCCTGTATAGCTTTGCTTTCACCATTTGTCCTAGGGTTAGGTCCGTCCGTTTTTTTTTTTTTTACTTAAAAATGGTTTTTTCCTAATAAATGTTTTCTTAATAATTTTTTACTTATTTTCTATTTTAAAAAAATAAAAAAAAATTTTAATAAGTTTTTTTATTTTAAAAAATTAAAAAAATTTTTTTCTTTCTTAATAAATTTTTTCTTAATAATTTTTTTCGTATTTTTTATTATAAAGAATTAATAAATCTATTTTTAAAAGTTAAAAAAAATTTTTCTTAATAAATTTATTCTTAATAATTTTTTCCTTATTTTTTATTATAATAGCTTTATTTTATTTTATTTTATCCTCTTTCTTTCTTTCTTTCTATTTTTTCTCCCTTTTATTCTTAGCTGTGTGGATGAAAGGATCTTGGTGCTCCAGCCAGGCATCAGGGCTGTGCCTCTGAGGTGGGAGAGCCAACTTCAGGACACTGGTCCACAAGAGACCTCCCAGCTCCACGTAATACCAAATGGCGAAAATCTCTCAGAGATCTCCATCTCAACATCAAGACCCAGCTTCACTCAACGACAAGCAAGCTACAGTGCTGGACACCCTATGCCAAACAACTAGCAAGACAGGAACACAGCCCTATCCATTAGCAGAGAGGCTGCTTAAAATCATAATAAGGCCACAGACACCCCAAAACACACCACCAGACGTGGACGTGCCCACCAGAAAGACAAGATCCAGCCTCATCCACCAGAACACAGGCACTAGTCCCCTCCACTAGGAAGCCTACACAACCCACTGAACCAACTTTAGCCACTGGGGACAGATACCAAAAACAATGGGAACTATGAACCTGCAGCCTGTGAAAAGGAGACCCCAAACACAGTAAGATAAGCAAAATGAGAAGACAAAAAAACACACAGCAGATGAAGGAGCATGGTCAAAACACACCAGACCTAACAAATGAAGAGGAAATAGGCAGTCTACCTGAAAAAGAATTCAGAATAATGATACTAAAGATAATCCAAAATCTTGGAAATAGAATAGACAAAATGCAAGAAACATTTAACAAGGACCTAGAAGAACTAAAGAGGAACCAAGCAATGATGAACAACACAATAAATGAAATTTAAAATACTCTAGAAGGGATCAATAGCAGAATAACAGAGGCAGAAGAACGGATAAGTGACCTGGAAGATAAAATAGTGGAAATAACTACTGCAGAGCAGAATAAAGAAAAAAGAATGAAAAGAATACAGGACAGTCTCAGAGACCTCTGGGACAACATTAAACGCACCAACATTCGAATTATACGGGTCCCAGAAGAAGAAGAGAAAAAGAAAGGGACTGAGAAAATATTTGAAGAGATTATAGTTGAAAACTTCCCTAATATGGGAAAGGAAATAGTTAATCAAGTCCTGGAAGCACAGAGAGTCCCATACAGGATAAATCCAAGGAGAAACACGCCAAGACACATATTAATCAAACTATCAAAAATTAAATATAAAGAAAACATATTAAAAGCAGCAAGGGAAAAACAACAAATAACACACAAGGGAATCCCCATAAGGTTAAGAGCTGATCTTTCAGCAGAAACTCTGCAAGCCAGAAGGGAGTGGCAGGATATACTTAAAGTGATGAAGGAGAAAAACCTACAACCAAGGTTACTCTACCCAGCAAGGATCTCATTCAGATTTGATGGAGAAATTAAAACCTTTACAGACAAGCAAAAGCTGAGAGAGTTCAGCACCACCAAACCAGCTTTACAACAAATGCTAAAGGAACTTCTCTAGGCAAGAAACACAAGAGAAGGAAAACACCTACAATAACAAACCCAAAACATTTAAGAAAATGGGAATAGGAACATACATATCGATAATTACCTTAAATGTAAATGGATTAAATGCTCCCACCAAAAGACACAGACTGGCTGAATGAATACAAAAACAAGACCCATATATATGCTGTCTACAAGAGACCCACTTCAGACCTAGAGACACATACAGACTGAAAGTGAGGGGATGGAAAAAGATATTTCATGCAAATGGAAATCAAAAGAAGGCTGGAGTAGCAATTCTCATATCAGACAAAATAGACTTTAAAATAAAGACTATTCCAAGAGACAAAGAAGGACACTATATAATGATCAAGGGATCGATCCAAGAGGAAGGTATAACAATTGTAAATATTTATGCACCCAACATAGGAGCACCTCAATACATAAGGTAAATACTAACAGTCATAAAAGGGGAAATCGACAGTAACACAATCATAGTAGGGGACTTTAACACCCCACTTTCACCACTAGAAAATCATCCAAAATGAAAATAAATAAGGAAACACAAGCTTTAAATGATACATTAAACAAGATGGACTTAATTGATATTTATAGGACATTCCACACAAAAACAACAGAATACACATTTTTCTCAAGTGCTCATGGAATATTCTCCAGGATAGATCATATCTTGGGTCACAAATCAAGCCTTGGTAAATTTAAGAAAATTGAAATCATATCAAGTATCTTTTCCGACCACAATGTAATGAGACTAGATATCAATTACAGGAAAAAAACTGTAAAAAAATACAAACACATGGAGGCTACACAATACACTACTTAATAACAAAGTGATCACTGAAGAAATCAAAGGGGAAATCAAAAAATACCTAGAAACAAATGACAATGGAGACACGATGACCCAAAACCTATGGGATGCAGCAAAAGCAGTTCTAAGAGGGAAGTTTATAGCAATACGAGCCTACATCAAGAAACAGGAAACATCTCGAATAAAGAACCTAACCTTGCACCTAAAGCAATTAGAGAAAGAAGAACAAAAAAACCCCAAAGCTAGCAGAAGGAAAGAAATCATAAAGATCAGATCAGAAATAAATGAAAAAGAAATGAAGGAAACAATAGCAAAGATCAATGAAACTAAAAGCTGGTTCTTTGAGAAGATAAACAAAATTGATAAACCATTAGCCAGACTCATCCAGAGAAAAAGGGAGAAGACTCAAATCAATAGAATTAGAAATGAAAAAGGAGAAGTAACCACCGACACTGCAGAAATACAAACGATCATGAGAGATTACTACAAGCAACTCTATGCCAATAAAATGGACAACCTGGAAGAAATGGACAGATTCTTAGAAATGCACAACCTGCTGAGACTGTACCAGGAAGAAATAGAAAATATGAACAGACCAATCACAAGCACTGAAATTGAAACTGTGATTAAAAATTTTCCAACAAACAAAAGCCCAGGACCAGATGGCTTCACAGGCGAATTCTATCAAACATTTAGAGTAGAACTAACACCTATCCTTCTCAAACTCTTCCAAAATATTGCAGAGGGAGGAACACTCCCCAACTCATTCTACGAGGCCACCATCACCCTGATACCAAAACCAGACAAAGATGTCACAAAGAAAGAAAACTACAGGTCCATATCACTGATGAACATAGATGCAAAAATCCTCAACAAAATACTAGCAAACAGAATCCAACAGCACATTAAAAGGATTATACACCATGATCAAGTGAGGTTTATTCCAGGAATGCAAAGCTTACGGGATGCAGCAAAAGAAGTTCTGAGAGCAATTGTTTATAGCAATACAATTCTACTTTAAGAAACAAAAAATCTCAAACAACCTACCCTTACACCTAAAGTAACTAGAGAAAGAGGAACAAACAAAACCCGAAGTTAGTAGAAGGAAAGAAATCATAAAGATCAGAGTAGACATAAATGAAATAGAAAGTAAGAAAACAATAGCAAAGATGAATGAAACTAAAATCTGGTTCTTTGAAAAGATAAACAAAATTCACAACTCTTTATCTAAACTCATCAAGAAAAAAAGAGAGAGGCCTCAAATCTATAAAGTCAGAACTGAGGGAACCTTCAAGATGGCAGAGGAGTAAGAGGTGGAGACCACCTTCTTCCCCAAAAATGCATCAAAAATATATCTACATGTGGAACAACTCCTACAGAACACCTACTGAATGCTGTCAGAAGAACTCAGACTTCCCAAAAGTCAAGAAAACCCCCACATACCTGGGTAGGGCAAAAGAAAAAAGAAAAAACAGAGACAAAAGAATAGGGATGGGACCTGGACATCTGGGAAGGAGCTGTGAAGGAGGAAAAGTTTCCACACACCAGGAAGCCCCTTCACTGGCAGAGGGAAAGCTTTGGAGCCAAGGAGGAGAGCACAGCAACAGGGTTGCAGAGGGCAAAGTGGAGAGATTCCTGCACAGAGGATCAGTGCTGATCAGTACTCACCAGTCTGAGAGGCTTATCTGCTCACCTGCCAGTGCGGTTGGATACTGGGAGCTGAGGTTCAGGCTTCGGAGTTCAGATCCCAGGGAGAGGACTGGGGTTGGCTGCATGAACACAGCCTGAAAGGGGTTAGTGTGCCACAGCTAGCCAGGAGGGAGTCTGGGGAAAACTCTGGACCTTCCTAAGAGGCCAGAGACCATTGTTTCAGGGTGTGCGAGGAGAGGGGATTCAGAGAACCATCTAGACAAGCTCCAGAGATGGGCGAGAGCCACAGCTATCAGCTTGGATCCCAGAGACAGGCATGAACTGCTAATGCTGCTGCTGCAGCCACCAAGAATCCTGTGTGCAAGCACAGGTCACTATCCACATCCCCGCCCCTGGGACCCTGTGCAGCCCGCCACTGACAGGGTGCCTTGACCCAGGGACAACTTCCCTGGGAGAACACTAGGCATGCCTCAGGCTATTGCAACATCATGCTGGCCTCTGCCCGCAGGCTCACCCCACATTCCGTATCCCTCACTCCCCCCAATCTGAGTGAGCCAGAGACGCCTAATAAGACGCTGCTTTAACCCCTCCTGTCTGGGTGGGAACAGAGACTTGAGGGCAACCTACACTCAGAGGTGGGGCCAAACCCAGGAGCTGCACGAACAAAGAAGAGAAAGGGAAATTTCTCCCAGCAGCCTCAGGAGCAGTGGATTAAATCCCCACAATCAATTTGAAATACCCTGAATCTGTGGAATAGCTGAATAGACAACGCACGTTCCCAAAATTGAGGTGGTGGACTTTGGGAGCAACTGTAGGCTTGGGGTTTGCTGTCTGCAACTGACTTGTTTCTGATGTTTATGTTTATCTTAGTACAGTTTTAGCACTTGTTATCATTGGTGGATTGTTTATTGGTTTGGTTGCTCTCTTCTTTTTTTCTTATTACTTTTTAATTTTTTAACTTTAATATTTTTAAAATTTTAATTCTTTTCTATTTATTTATTTATTTATTTTTCTTTCTTATTTTCTCCATTTTCTTCTGAGCTGTGTGGCTGACAGGGTCATGGTGCTCTGGCTTGGTGTCAGGCCTGAGCCTTTGAGGTGGGAGAGCCGAGTTCAGGACATTGGACCACCAGAGACCTCCTGGCTCCGTGTAATATCAATTGGCAAGAGCTCTCCCAGAGATCTCTGTCTCAATGCTAAGACCCAGCTCCACCCAACAGCCAGCAAGTTCCAGTGCTGGATGTCCCATGCCAAACAGCTAGCAAGACAGGAATACAACCCCACCCATTAGCAGAGAGGCTGCCTAAAATCATACTAAGTTCACAGACACCCCAAGACACACCATCAGTCACAGCCCTGCCCACCGGAAAGACAAGATCCAGCCCCACCCACCAGGACACAGGCAATAGTCCCCTCTACCAGGATGCCTACACAAGCCACTAAATCAACCTTATCCACTGGGTACAGACACTAAAAACAACGGGAACTATGAACCTGAAGCCTGTGAAAAGGAAACCCCAAACACAGTAAGTTAAGCAAAATGGGAAGACAGAGAAATATGCAGCAGATGAAGGAGAAAGGTAAAAACCCACCAGACCAAACAAATGAAGAGGAAATAGGCAGTCTACCTGAAAAAGAATTCAGAGTAATGATAGTAAGGATGATCCAAAATCTTGGAAATAGAATGGAGAAAATACAAGAAATGTTCAACAAGGACCTAGAAGAACTAAAGAGAAAAAAACAATGATGAACAACACAATAAATGAAATTAAAATTTCCCTAGAAGGAATCAACGGCAGAATACATGAGGCAGAAGAAAGGATAAGTGACCTGGAAGATAAAATAGTGGAAATAACTACCACAGAGCAGAATAAAGAAAAAAGAATGAAAAGAATTGAGGAAAGTCTTAGAGACTTCAGGGCCAACATTAAACCCACCAACATTCATATTATAGGGGTCCAAGAAGAAGAAGAGAAAAAGAAAAGGACTGAGAAAATAGTTGAAGAGATTATAGTTGAAAATTTTCCTAACATGGGCAAGGAAATAGTCACCAAATTCCAGGAAGCACAAAGTCCCATATAGGATAAATCCAAGGAGAAACATACCAAGACACATATTAATCAAACTATCAAAAATTAAATACAAAGAAAACATATTAAAAGCAGCAAGGGAAAAGCAACAAATAACATAGAAAGGAATCCTCATAAGTTTAACAGCTGATCTTTCAGCAGAAACTCTGCAAGCCAGAAGGGAGTGTCAGGACATATTTAAAGTGATGAAAGGGAAAAACCTACAACCACTATTACTCTACCCAGCAAGGATATCATTCAGATTCGAAAGGGAAATGAAAACCTTTACAGACAAGCAAAATTTAAGAGAACTCAGCACCACCAAACCAGCTTTAAAACAAATGCTAAAGGAACTTTTCTAGGCAGGAAACACAAAAGAAGGAAAAGACCTACAAAAACAAACCCAAAACAATTAAGAAAACGGTAACAGGAACATACATATCGATAATTACCTTAAATGTAAATGACTTCAAGGCTCCAGCCAAAGACATAAACTGACTGAATGGATACATCAACAAGACCCATATATATGCTGTCTACAAGAGACCTATTTGAGACCTAAGGACGCATACAGACTGAAAGTGAGGGGATGGAAAAAGATATTCCATGCAAATGGAAATCAAAAGAAAACTGGAGTAGCACTTCTCATATCAGACAAAATAGTCTTTAAAATAAAGACTATTACAAAAGACAAAGAAGCACACTACATAATGATCAAGGGATCAATCCAAGAAGAAGTTAAAACAATTGTAAATGTTTATGCACCCCAAATAAGAGCATCTCAATATATCAGGCAAATGCTAACAGAAAAAAAGGGGAAATCAACAGTAACACCGTCATAGTAAAGGACTTTAAAACTCCACTTTGACCAATGGACAGATCATCCAAAATGAAAATAAATACAAAAACTTATAAAGACACATTAAACAAGATGGACTTAACTGATATTTATAGGACATTCCATCCCAAAACAACAGAACACACTTTCTTCTCAAGTTCTCATGGAACATTCCCCAGGATAGATCATATATTGGGTCACAAATCAAGCCTTGGCAAATTTAAGAAAATGGAAATCATATCAAGTATCTTTTCTGACTACAACGATATGATACTAGATATCAATTACAGGAAAAAAACCTGTAAAAAATACAAACACATGGAGGCTAAATAATACACTACTTAATAACCAAGAGATCACTGAAGAAATCAAAGAGGAATCAAAAAATACCTAGAAACAAATGACAATGAAAACACGACAACCAAAACCTATGGGATGCAGCAAATGCAGTTCTAAGAGGGAAGTTTATAGCAATACAACCTTACTTCAAGAAACAAGAAACATCACAAATAAACAACCTAACCTTACACCTAAAGCAATTAGAGAAAGAAGAACAAAAAAAACCCCAAAGTTAGCAGAAGGAAAGAAATCATAAAAATCAGATCAGAAATAAATAAAAAAGAAATGAAGGAAACAATAACAAAATTCAATCAAACTAAAAGCTGGTTCTTTCAGAAGATAAACAAAACTGATAAACCACTAGCCAGACTCATCAAGAAAAAAAATGGAGAAGACTCAAATCAACAGAATTAGAAATGAAAAAGGAGAAGTAACAACAGACACTGCAGAAATACAGAGAATCTTGAGGGATTACTACAAGCAGCTATATGCCAATAAAATGGACAGCCTGGAAGAAATGGACAAATTCTTAGAAAAGCACAACCTTCTGAGACTGAACCAGGAAGAAATAGAAAATACAAACACACCAATAATAAGCACCAAAATTGAAACTGCGATTAAAAATCTTCCAACAGGGCTTCCCTGGTGGCGCAGTGGTTAAGAATCTGCCTGCCAATGCAGGGAACATGAGTTCGAGCCCTGGTCTGGGACGATCCCACATGCCGCGGAGCAACTAAGCCCGTGAGCCACAACTACTGAGCCGGTGCGTCTGGAGCCTGTGCTCCGCAACGGGAGAGGCCGCGACAGTGAGAGGTCCACGCACCGTGATGAAGAGTGGTCCCCGCTTGCCGCAACTAGAGAAAGCCCTCACACAGAAACAAAGACCCAACACAGCCAAAAATAAATATATAAATTTAAAAAAAAATCTTCCAACAAATAAAAGCCCAGGACCAGATGGATTCACAAGGGAAATCTATCAAACATTTAGAGAAGAGCTAACACCAATACTTTTCAAACTCTTCCAAAATATAGCAGAGAGAGGAACACTCCCAAAATCATTCTAAGAGGCCACCATTACCCTGATACCAAAACCATACAAAGATGTCACAAAAAAGGAAAACTACAGGCCAATATCTCTGATGAACATAGATGCAAAAATCCTCAGCAAAATACTAGCAAACAGAATCCAAGAGCACATTAAAGCATCATACACCATAATCAAGTGGGGTTTATCTCAGGAATGTAAGGATTCTTTGGTATACTCAAATCAATCAATGCGATACACCATATTAACAAACTGAAGGATAAAAACCGTATGATAATCTCAATAGATGCAGTAAAAGCTTTTGACAAAATTCAGCACCAGTTTATGATAAAAACTCTCCAGAAAGTAGGCACAGAGGGAACTTTCCTCAACATAATAAAGGCCATATATGATAAACCCACAGCCAACATCATTCTCAGTGATGAAAAACTGAAACCATTTCCTCCAAATTCAGGAACAAGAAAAGATGCCCACTCTCACCACTATTATTCAACATAGTTTGGGGAGTTTTTGCCACAGCAATCAGAGAAGAAAAGAAATAAACTCATCCAAATTGGCAAAGAAGAAATAAAGCTGTCACTGTTTGCAGATGACATGATACTATACATAGAGAATCCTAAAGATGCTACCAGAAAACTACTAGAGCTAATCAATGATTTTGGTAAAGTAGCAGAATACAAAATTAATGCACAGCAATCTCTTGCTTTCCTATACACTAATTATGAAAAATCTGGAAGAGAAATTAAGGAAACACTCACATTTACCTTTGCAACAAAGAGAATAAAATACCTAGGAATAAACCTATCTAAGGAGGCAAAAGACCTGAATGCAGTAAACTATATGAGGATGATGAAAGAAATTGCAGATGATACAAACAGATGGAGAGATATACCATGCTCTTGGATTGGAAGAATCAACATTGTGAAAATGACTATACTACCCAAAGCAATCTACTGATTAAATGTGATCCCTATCAAACTACCAAATGCGTTTTTCACAGAACTAGAACAAAAAATTTCACAATTTGTATGGAGACACAAAAGACCCTGAATAGCCAAAGCAATCTTGAGGGGAAAAAAAAAAAGCGGAGCTGGAGGAATCAGCCTTCCTGACTTTAGATTATACTACAAAGCTACTGTCATCAAAACAGTATGGTACTGGCACAAAAAACAGAAATATAGATCAATAGAACAGGATAGAAAGTCCAGAGATAAACCCAAGCACCTATGGTCACCTAATCTATGGTAAGTAGACAAGAAAATGCAATGGAGAAAAGACAGTCTCTTCCATAAATGGTTTTGGGAAAACTGGACAGCTACATGTAAAAGAATGAAATTAGAACACTCCCTAATGCCATACACAAAAATAAAGTGCAAAATGGATTAAAGACCTAAATGTAAGGACAGATATTGTACAACTCAGAGGAAAACAAAGGTAGAATACTCTCTGACATAAATAGCAAAGATCTTTTTTGATCCACTTTCTAGAGTAATTAAAATAAAAACAAAAATAAACAAATGGGACCTAAATAAACTTTAAAGCGTTTATACAGCACAGGAAACCATAAAGAAAACAAAAAGACAATGTACAGAATGGGAGAAAATATTTTCAAATGGAGCAACCAACAAGGGATTAATCTTCAAAATATACAGACAGCTCATACAGCTCAATAACAACAACAAAAACCCAATTAAAAATGGGCAGAAGATGTAAATAGACATTTCTCCAAAGAAGACCTACAGATGGCCAAAAAGCCCATGAAAAGATATTCAACATCACTAATTATCAGAGAAATGCAAATCAAATCTGCAATGATGTATCACCTCACATTGGTTACAATGGCCATCATCAAAAAAACCTACAAATAATAAATGCTGAAGAGGTTGTGGAGAAAAGGGAACCCTCCTACACTGTTTGGGGGAATGTAAATTGGTACAACCACTGTGGAGAACAGTATTGACGTTCATTAAAAAACTAAATATAGAACTACTATAGGATCCTGCAATCCCACTCCTGGGCATATATCCTGAGAAAAACCATAATTTGAAAAGATACATGCACTCCAGTGTTCATTGCAGCACTATTGACAATGGAAGCAACAATGGAAGCTAGGACATGGAAGCAGCCTAACTGTCCATCAATAGAGGAATGGATAAAGAAGTTGTGGTACAAATATACAATGGAATATTACTCAGCCATAAAAAAGAATGAAATAATGCCATTTGCAGCAACATAGAAGGACCTAGAGATTGTCATACTGAGTGAAGTAAGTCAGACAGAGAAAGACAAATATCATATGATATCGCTTATATGTGGAATCTAAAAAAATGGTACAAATGAACTTATTTACAAAACAGAAACAGAGTCACAGATGTAGAAAACAAACTTATGGTTACCAGGAGGGGAAGGGGTGGAGAGTTAAATTGGGAGATTGCGATTGACATATACACACTGCTGTATATAAAATAGATAACTAATAAGGACCCACTGTATAGCACAGGGATCTCTTCTCATTACTCTGTAATGATTTATATGGGAACAGAATCTAAAAAAGAGTGGGTATATGTATATGTATAACTGATTCACTTTTCTCTACAGCAGAAACTAACACAACCTTTTAAATCAACTATACTCCAATAAAATTTTTAAAAAAATAAGAATCAAGGGCTTTGTAAATAATTTTTTCAAAGCAAAAGGCTGAACAATGTTTCCCTTTATGGAGATGTGGAAGACTAAGTAAGAAGCTACTTTCTGAGTCAGTGGGGATCCAAACCAAGAAGTTGGTTTTGTGCATCTTACATGTGAAATTTTGAACTGCTTAGATATCTAATGGTCTTTGTAGATGTTTGTGTGTTAGGTTTTAGGTCAAAGTTCAGTCTGTTAATTTAATTTTTTGTCCTCAGAAATAAATGGAATATAAAATCATGAGACATAAGAGGTTGTATTTAGGGTGAGTTGACTCGAGTAGAGATGCAGGACTGAGTGCTGGTCTTCTCTGAACAATAAAGTTGAGAAGAGTGAGGCCAGTAATGTTAGAGGAGGGTTAGGAGAGAATGACTCCTGGAGGACACGTGAATTAAACATCTAACAAAGCATAATGAACTCTTTCAAATGCTGATTGATGCGTAGAGTAGGAGGCTAAAAATTACCGTTGGTTTTGGCAGTCAAAAATGAGTGACCTGGATGAGAGAACATCAGTGAGGGTAAGACTTCTTGCATTTGGTTAGAAAATAGAAAGAAATCAAATGAAGACAGAAAACACTGACAACTCTTACACGACATTTGCTGTAAAAGGAATAGTGAAATTAAGCAATACCTGGAGAAGTCTTCTACGGTAATGAGAGGATATTTAAAATGCAGCTACAGCATACTTGAAATAATAATGGAAATGATATAATTAAGGGCAAAAAGTGGGGGAGAGTATCAAAAGGCTGGATAAATATAATAAAACTGAAGGTAGCACTCCTGGACCCTGGAAGGTAGCAGTCATGAATTTAAGTTTAGATCAATCAGCAGGGGTCTGTACATTTTTTCAATCATGTTGAACAGACAACATAGAAGAATTGTATTGAATCATGAAATTTGAGATTTGTTTGCCTGCTGTCCTATTATAGACATGGAGAAACAGCCTCAGTGAGAAAACGTATAATAAAAACTAGATTTTCATTGTTCACTGGAATTACCTGAAGATTGTAAAATAGCAAGAATTCTCAAGGGCAAACCTTAGAAGGATACTATTATGACAAAGAAAAATATTCCACCTATAGACAGATTTATTCTTAATGATGTGTACCCTTTATTCTCTACCTGTCTTTGGAAGTCGTTTTGTGTTGAACAGAGGGTGATATTGACAGCAGAATGGGAATATTTGGCTAATTAATTTTTAATAAAATCTGCTCTCTCTAAGACTTAAAAAATAAAAAGAAAAAGGAGAGAAAACACAACCAACCAACCAAAGGAATTAAAAAGACAACAAAACTACAGTTATAGCAAAGATTAAAAGACTATAAAGAAATACCAAGATAAACTTTCTATTATTGAAAATATATGTAAAATGAGTGAATTCTGAGAAAAATAGCACTTATAAAACTGATTCAAAAAAGAATAGTCTAAATGTATACTAGTCATTGAATCAGTAGTTAAAATATGCATATAATAAACATGGACCATAATAGTTTTATAAATTGGAAAAAACATTCAAGGTACCAAATATTTTGGTCTTATATACATGTTTAAAGATAGCTGAAGAGGAAGAAATACTTCCCAACTCCTCCTTTGAAGTCAAAACAACCTGGACACCAAAATCAGGATTATATGAGAAAGGAAAATTAAAGGCCTGTTTCAGTCACAAATAAAGATGCAATAGGCCCAAGTTAATACAGCAGTGCATAAAAAACCTAATTAACAAATGACCAAATTGTATTTATCCCAGGAATTCATGAGTGGTTTAACATGTTAAAATCTATAAATATCATTCACCACATCAAATATTAATTACATACAAAACAAAAATTTGATAAAATGCAGCACTGCAACTGATAACATTTTTTAGCAAAGTAGGAATAAAAGGGAGCTCCTTTAATCTGGTAACAGGTTTCCACCAAAATGCTAAAGGAAACATCATTGCTAATGGTGAAACAGTTGGAAAATTCCTTTAAAAATCATGAACGAGTTAAGGACACATAATCTTACTATGCTATTAAATATGGTACCAGCAGTCTTCACTAGCATAGTAATACAAGAAAAAGAAATAAAAGTTATCCACACTTAAAAGGAAGAAATAAAATTGTTTTTCTCAAATTATATAATTGTTTACAAAACAAAACAAAACTTCCTCACAAATTTACAGACTATTAGAAACACAAATTTTGCAAGCTGGTTGGAGGTATGATCAACAATAAAATACCATTGTATTTCTTTAGATCAGCACCAAATACTAAGAAAATCAGATTTTAAGACTGTTACCATTTATTCAATACAATAGGAGCAAAATATATTGTATACCTAAAAATAATTCTAACAAAAGTTGTGAAAATATTTTATCAAGAAAAATATAAAACTTTTAGGAAAGGTATTAAAGTAGATCTAAACAAATGAGGAGATAAACAGTTTTATTGCTAGGAGAATTCAGTATCACAGAGTTTTAATTATCACTGAAATTTATCCGTAGACTTAATGTTAGTTTTATCAAAATCCTTAGAGTTCTTTGAAATTTGACAGGATGATTCTACAATTTATGCATAAAAACAAATAACCAAGTAAACAGTCCTATAGCAGAAAAATAAGGTGGGGGCCCTGCCTTATGATTATGCAGATTTACTCTTAAGCTATACTAATTTTAAAAATATGGCACAGGAGTAGACAAATTGACCAGTGAAACACGAGATAACCCAGTATCATACCCATGCTTATTTGGACATTTACTATACAGTACAGTGAGTATTTTTAACAACTGTGGGAAAATAGTCAATAAATAGGACTGGGACAATTGGGCATCCATATGGAAAAAATAAAATTGGATCCCAATCTCACAACACATAAGAAAATAATTATCAGATAGGTTAAGGATTTAACTGTGAAAGACAAACTTAAAACTTTTAGGGCAAAAATAGGAAAACATCACTGTGGGAAAATCCAATCTTCTCAGTGAGGTATTTCTTCAAGAGGACAGAAAAACTACTACTACAAAAGTAAAGACTGATAACTTACACTATATTAAAAATTAAGAATTTGTATTCATTAGAAGTCACCATAAATAAAGTGAAAAACAAGCCACACTCTAGAAGAATGTATTTGTAACACACAACCAATAAACAGCTAGTATGCAAAATATGTAAGGAATTCCTACAAATCAGTAAAAGACAGATAATGCAATAAAAAAAATAAAGGAAGACAATATCTACAGGCATTTCTCAGAAGGGAAAACAAGAATAGTGAATAGGTACATGAAAAGGTATCAATCTCATTACAGATCAGGGAAATGCAAATTAAGAACATTGTGATCTTCTATTTTATTCCTTAAATTGGGACAAATTAAGAAGATTGATAGTATCAAGTATTGGTGAGGACATGTACACAACAGATTTAGAAAAAATAATTAACATTTCCTACTAAAACTGAAGATGTTCATACACTACAATCAGCAATTCTCCTAGGTACTTACTTTGCTTACTTACATATGCACCAGAAGTAAAAGTATGTTTATAGTATCAGTTCACAGTATCAAAAAGCTGGGAGATCCCAAATGTTCATCAGCAGAAGAACAGATAAATATATTATGGTATATGTATGTAACACTGTAAATTTATACACAACAAAGATGAATCTTAAAGATACAATGTTAAGTGAAAAATCCAAACCACAGAGATTGTATGATAACATTCTTAGAGTTGAAGAAAAGATAATATGGTATTTAGGGCTGTATACATACACAATAAAACCAAAAAAGGTGGGGAGGATGGAAACATAATATTCAGAATAGTGGTTATGCCTAGAAGGTGAGGCAGGAGGACAGGATAGGAAAAGAGCCCAGAGGTATTAGGTACATGGTCATTCATTTTATTAGTTATGCCTTATAAATTAAATCTATGTCACATATATTCTTTGGACATGCCAAATATAGCATAAAAAGATGAAAAAGAAAAAAGTTAAAAGACAATAGTAGTAAGAGCTGCTTAAATGGATCAAAAAGCAGAATTTAAAACTGAGAGAATAAAAATAATTGTGAGTCTCTGTTTCTCTATTTTGGGTTTTCATGAGTATTTTTATGGAATGACAGGGAAAGCAAATCAAGATGCCATTATTTATTCACATTACAACCTAGATTTCTAAAGATTAGGTATTTTTAACTTGTATGTAAACTGTACTTATCATGCATACTTATGAACATTTTCTTTATATATACATATTTATTAGAAGTGGCAGTCCAGGGCTTCCCTGGTGGCGCAGTGGTTGAGAATCTGCCTGCCAATGCAGGGGACACGGGTTCGAGCCCTGGTCTGGGAAGATCCCACATGCCACGGAGCAACTAGGCCCGTGAGCCACAATTACTGAGCCTGCGCGTCTGGAGTCTGTGCTCCGCAACAAGAAAGGCCGCGATAGTGAGAGGCCCGCGCACCGTGATGAGGAGTGGCCCCCGCTTGCCACCACTAGAGAAAGCCCTCGCACAGAAACGAAGACCCAACACAGCCATAAATAAATAAATATTAAAAAAAAAAAAGTGGAAGTCCTTTATAACTTTTATGAATAAAATGCAAATAAACATGAGTATCTACAAATTAAAAAATTACAAATGTACACACACAAATTAAGAGTAATTGTAAAATATATGTACAAAATATTCTAGGAAGCTTTAATATCTTAAAAATTATTTTAAAGTTGTAAAGGTACTTTTAGATTTTCAACTAGAAAAGTTGAAGACTTGAAACTTAAAGTCTAGGTCATTTGGTACAAGAGGTGATTCTACAGCTGGTAAGACAGTAAACCGTAGATTTATACAGTGTTCAGGGACCTTGCCACCTGACATTTCTCCATCAGAAAATTGGTTGGGTTTCTAGAGTCTGGTAGTTGACTTGTTCTCTCTGTCGATGGACATATACCAACAAACCCCTTTCTCATTTTGCTTCTTTATAACCCACCTACCTTATTTATGTACACAACCACCCACTGAATATCTTGAGGCATATATATGGGCAATTTGCAGGGGACTTTTTTGTTTGTTTTTTAAAAATTTGGGGGGAAATAACAAAGAAAGTATCTGTTATCTGATCACACATACACTGTGCCTGCTGTATTTGTTTTTTTTGTTTTTTTACAACATCTATCCAACACTACCACTAGCACAGTCCTTCCTAAGCTGTCTGTTCACAGGGCCTGACTGGAACATGTGGCCACCATAGGGCACTTTAAAATATTGCCCCAAGAAATATCATCACTAGCAATAATTTCTTCTGGATTTTCAAGGATATTCTGTTTATAAAATCCTGTGATAAAATACATTACTGGGGACCATACAATTTAAGTTACCAGCCAACACCTTTTCCAGGTATTTAATAACAGCTCAGAATGAGGTTCTTGGGTTCCAGATAGGCCTAGAGGGCTGGAAAGCAAATGGGATAGACAGAGGGATGGGACCAAGGTCAAGTTGTAACCTATGTTATAATTTTGTGAAAGTTCTCAGAGTTATTCCAAGATAAATTATTTCATCTCCTTTTGTTATAACTGGGAAACAAAAAAGAGTATATTCAAAAACTATTTCAGGAAGTCAGATTTGTAGATTAGGATGAAAAGCATACAGTTTCTAAAAGAAAAGTATTTCACAGGATAGTCTTGGGAATCTTAGAGGGGATAGTATTAGAATCAGAAATTAATAATCATTAATAATCAGAAATAAATAATCAGAAATCTTAACAACTTTACTATAAACCAGACGGCAGTGGTAACTATAGTCACCATGTTGTACATTACATCCTAAGGGCACTTATTTTTTAAAAATATATCAATATTATGTCTTTCATTTGCATTTTCTAAATGGATTACTAAACACATTCTTAACTAAATTAGATGATCGTGGTTAGACTGGGTTTTTTTTTCCCTTTTCATATTTATCTTCAGGTAAATCAAATTGTAATTTGAAATACTCATTCAGCTGCTTTATTTTTTTAAGTTCCTAGCTATAGTTTCAACTGGTGGGCAGAGGGAGAGCTGAAAAAAATATATCCTAAAAAATGTAGGGAAAATGTTCCCTCTGTATATTTTTTTTCCTGATTTTAATGAGGCTATCATGAATCAGAATGCTGGAAACTTGCAGTAACAAACCAAGGTTAAGAAGATTCTGAGTCGTCAAATCAACCTTATGACATAGGAAACTATGATTTTCCAGCATGAGGTCTTAAAATACAGGACATGAACATGAATCAGAGGAGTAATGGATATATCCTGAAAAATAGTAAGTGCTTTCAAGGAGAAAAAGAACATGTGTTAGTAGTGAGAGAAAATACGATGACCATCCATTCAGCCAGTCATTTAACAAATACTAATGAACACATCATGTGCCGGGTGGGAGATACAAGAATGCCTAAAGCAAGGCACCTAATTCTTAATTTAGTGTGTGAAAAGAGGACAGAATGGATGATGTGTTGAAATCGTGAACTAACAGGTTGTGGGTGAAGCCTGCGAGCATGTGTGTGCGTCGAGTGCTCCTGCCACTGGGAGCTATAACTGGCCGAGCAGAACATGTTACAGAGACAGAGGGTTTTTGTTCTTCAAGTTTAAAGTGTAAAATGATCAAAACCATATGCTGTGAATTTCACAAAGGATAATATTACTTGACCAGAAAAGAGAAGCGGGTCCTCTAACCAAAACACAAGGAGGCGTCCAGCCCAAGTCCATCCTTTGATGAGGGAACTGGGATTTGGGCATGGGTTACTGGATGGTGACATATATCCTGGCTCTAAAGATGTAAAAGTATAACTAGATCCATCCAAGTTTCTCCAACTCCGCCCATATTTTTGACCACAGGCCAATGAGGTAGAGGAAGCCCTCTGAGAGGAGGCGTCTTCATGGGACCTTCAGCAGCACAGCTCCAAGAGCAGCAAGTTTTTCCACTCCACTCTTCTTGCCCTTCACTGCAACCTCAATCTCAGCTGACAATTCATATTTTTTAAAAAATTCATTTATTCATCAATTAAACAAATATTTGTGAAGCACTTTACACGTCAGGAACTGTGTTAAGCATTAGAGATATAATGGTGAACATGGCCACAGCCCTATCCTCATGAAAATTACAGTCCAGTGTTGAATATAATTTATGAAGTATTTGTTTAAATCTCTTGTGTTTCTTGTTATTTGGAGGCTATAAAAGCAGACATTGTCCTCTAGGGGTTAACAGTTTGCAGAGACATATATATCAAGTTTAAAAATATAAGGCAGTACACAATCAACAGCAAAACAAAGCACCACCAGGTGCTGGAATCTCCAGTGATGTAACAGTCAATGCTTCCTTGGGGACAGCCACTGCTTCCCAGCACAACAGTCACAGCACCAACCAGGCAGTGTCTTATGTCAAACAAGTGGTATCTTCCTCTGTCATCTGTCCCTGGAGTGTACATAACAGAGAGGCAAAGACCCTGTAACTTGCAAAAAGAAAGAAAAATCACACTAGTGTGGATACTTGCAAGAAAACCAGAATTTTCCATTTAGAAGACAAAAGTGGTTCAACTGGCATTCGACCAGTGAGGAAGCTGAGTGACGGCTTAGTTTAAAACATCAACCAAAGTCAGCGAACAAACAAAAGGACAAAATATTAATATCAAAAAACAATTTGAAGATAACTGTGCAACTGATACATTTTCTCCCCTATCTCACTCCTGCTCAGGGGCTTAATCAAAACTAAAAACACAGGGCATCTTTTCTGCAGGTCCCCATTGACTGTCTGTTACCCTCTTCTCTCTTCTTCTTTTATTGTAAGTACACTGTTCCCTTGGGTGAGACTTGCTCAGAGACCCCTGTCAAGGCCCTCTCTCCAGGGGAGATCTCTCCCTTGTACCTATCAGAATTATGTTAATCTACCTATGTGAGAATCCAGCCCTGATTTTGCCAAACAATTACTTTGGAGCTATTGATTAAGGACATCTTTCACCATATGACTGCACAAAATGATTGAATCATTTCACCTCTTGATTCAAGTGATTTCTTTTCACTTTGTACAACTATCAGATGATTTTATTGTTCATGAAGATAGCTTTGTACTCACAGAGCAGGAAATGTGGTCTGAGGCTGACAGGGAAGAAACTCAAATAGTAGCAATGAGAATAACACAATAACAAGCCTTGTCAGGAATATACAGTTAACTACCAACTCCTTCATCTTATTCCCCTCCCCCCAACAGAAGTGGCCTCCACCTCCCTCTGTCATCCCAAACAAAACATATTATATGCTGCTAACTACTGAGGGCTCAGAATCCAAATTCTTCACACCTTGGTCATTAGCCAGTCTAATAATAATGTGAGAAATCCAAAGGGCGAGGGTCATTGTCACACTTCCAAGCAGCTTTCCTAATTGTCCTCTGGTCACCTGGCATAGTAAAAGTCTTCTTATTCTGATACTTATGTTTGGAGGGTTGTTTACCTTCTTTTATATATCGATATGCTCATTTTCCCTCAACATGGTCAAAATAATGACTCAATTATATTTTTAAAGATAAAATGAAGAATAAGAAAAGTAACCTATGCAATTTATTCTAAAAGAACACAAGTTTGCAAACACAAAGTTTTAGATGGGTATCTGAAAGATATTGCATTACAGTTCTAACCAGTATACAGTGGGCTTTTAAAAAATTAATTACTTTCCATGAGCTTATCATTATAGATTGTTTACTAGGTTTTCATGAGTCCCCATATTACAAGTGTACATTCAGATTTTAGTTGTTCCTACTCTGTGCAGTCTCAAAGACCGTGAGTTGGACAAAGTATTCAAATTCTTGAATGAAGCATAATATGTATCAATAAGAAATTAATTCATTTTGCAGTGAGTGAATCTTTGAACATCACCATTATATTGTTTAAAACATACCTTGCTGATTTTTAACAAGAAACAAATCACAGAAAAATCTAATGTTGGTTTTTTAAAAAAGAAAAAGATAATATTTTGAAACAAAACAAAATAAAAACTGCTTTATCTTCCAAAGCCAGAAGTGTGGAGTTAGCAGCACAGTGGCTGACCCCAGTTTTCAGTATATTCTCTGTTCTAAGGGACATTGACAGGAAATGGTCAGCCTGGAGATACAATGAAAGGAAACTCAGCAGTGAAGGTTTCACTGATAACATGTGATTTGAAGTCAGTGAACGGACCTAACAGTCATTCACCAGCTTAGGCCAAAGCGTATAATAATCCAAAGGCGCCATTAAAATCTTGTCATAAAAGCACACAAGGATGGCATTAGACACAGGAGGAAGGGCACAACATTTTCCTACTAATAGTTTGGTTGTAATAACTGGTATCAATATTAAGGTATTATTTCACAACATTCTGTTTACCTAACCTATATTTGTCTTAAAGTTTCTTATGTTATACAATAAATGATGGTTAATTTTTAAAGTAATTTCCTTTATAATAGAACTTAGACTAACCAGAATACAACCCCTTTCCTCCTCATCTCCTACTATTTTTCTCCACCTGTCATTTTCCCCTTTATCTTAAAGAATAGCTGTTCTTAGTAGACAAAATTACCAAAATTTAATGTTTTATTTTCATAATTTTGGATAGAACTCATCCTATATTTTCTTAAATGGAGCATGCCCTCTGAGCAATCATTTAACTTTTTCTAACATCAATAATTGTAATGAACTATATTAGAAAGTCCTCAGAGACTACAGGGAGCATAACATTCTTGTTCCTGCACAAAGCCCCCCACAGCTTAGGTTTGTTGTTCTATCTGCTTTTCATAGTATTTTTTTTATTACCTTCCTTGTTACAAGGTTGCCAGGCTAACAAGATGCAGAGGAGTAAGAGTCTGAATTCTCAGACATAAGTGTGCTTGTTCTTGGTAACCTTCCTCAACACTTGCAGTTTACTTCTTTGACCTTAGAAAGTGAATAGGTAAATTTGTTAAATTGTGGGTAAAACAAGAGAAAATAAATGTTGGGTGGAAATTCGAAGACTTTCATTTAGTAAACTTTAGTACTTTGATTTTTAAATTAGATTTTATTACTCAAACATCTTTTGCAGAATTCCAAGTTTTCAATTATTTTAAATAGGTAGTAAATAGATGTAAAGCTGACTTTAGTTAGGTGAAGTTGTTTTGTATCTTTGATTTATAGTAAACAGCAACACCATCCAATGGAAATATATTGTGTCACATATTTAATTGTAAATTTCCTACTAGACCTAATAAAAAGCAAAAAGAAAAAGAAACAGGTGGAATTAATTTTAATAATATATTTTATATAAGCCAATATATCTAAAATATCATTTCAACATATAAAATTGAGATTTTTTTCACTATTTTATTCATACTAACTCTTTGAAATCCCATGCATGGTTTGCACATACAACCTCAACTTCAACTAGGCAACTTTAAACTGTTCAATAGTCACATGTAGCTGGTGGTTATCATATTGGACTGCACAGGTACAGAATTTTTTTCCCTTAAACTTTAGGTCTCTGTGTGTCTAATCAATAGTCTTTTGAAAAGTTACAATGGAGTTAATGGAAAGTCATTCTATGTAAAATGGCCTTGTTTACCTAGAACTATAGGGAGAAAAATGTGTTTTGCTCAGTTGGGGCATCAGAATGTACATTTTACTGGTAAATTATGACCTCCCAAGTTTATATTTTTCTATTAATAATATCTGAAGTGGCTCTTAAAGTCAGTACTTCATGAAAAAGTCAAAGTATTCATGGAGAATGTCTGAACTCACTCTCTAGGGATGTTAATTATAATTTACAATGCATATTTATATACAATCAATTTACCCAACAAATCTTAGTCATGCACCTTCTATGTGAGAGGCTAAGTGTAAAGAGATGAAGGGTTGAGAAATCAGACTTTCTTCCCTCAGGGAGTATCCGTTCTGGTAAGTGCGAAAGAGATATGAATCAAATAATCAGGTAACTAAAATCAGATAAAATCACAACCATGTGAACTGCTGTAAAGGAGTACACTGTTTTATGAACATAAAAAAGGAGGTTTGACCTGGGAGCAAGGTCAGAGAAAACTTCCTTGAGGAAGTGGTGCTTGAGCTGAGATCTGAGGGGTGAGTAAGAGAGGAGCTGGGAAGCATAGCCAGGCAGTTTGATTTCAAGCTCTAGTTTTGTCTCATGAAGAAACTGGTGGTGAGAAACCTTCCCTGTGGCTGAGGGAATAGTTCTCACCCAGACTGAATTCTTGACTTTTCTTCCGGAGGGTCTCTCATGAGCCCAGGACTCTTTTCCTGCAACTTTGGTGCCAAGTTGGGAGACTTTATTCTGCTCTAGGGATCTTCATACTCTCGTTTCTGCTGAGGCATCTAGTACACCTCAGGACTCCTTCAGTTATGCATTTTATCTTTTCTTTAAAATGCAAGATATGAAATACACGTGAACAGGAATTTCCATATAATTAATTCACCAACCGGTAAAAGCTCCTGCAAGATGTTAAAAATCATACAACTCTTATAAATCAGTAAAAAACAAACAAAAAATCAAAACAAAACTAAATTTAAAAAAATAATTCAGTGAATAAAATGGGCAGAGGATGAAAGTCGGCAATTCACATAAGAAGAAACACAAAATGCACATGAAGCTCAGCAGTTATCAAAGAAATAAAAATAATATCTATTGATTTTGTTTAGCTTATCTTACTGAGAAAGATGCCAAGGAGCATGGTTTGTCTGTAAGGAAATAGGTATGTATTCTAACATACCACTGGGTAGAAGAGTTGTCTGGTGCCACCTTTCTGGAGGACAGTTAGTCAATATGCACTAAAAGACTTAAGAGTATATACCCACTGACCCAGTATTTTCACTATTGGACCTTATTCTGAGGAACTAATCAGACAGGTAGTAAAAACAAATGAATAGGTTTGGGGCTATATTAGTTAAATAAAACATAAAATGGAACCCACCTAAATATCCAACAATAAAGGACTGGTTAAAAATTATAATATGTTAACACAAACAAATATATTGTAAAGTATGACATATATGTGTATTTATTCAGAAGTTATTCATAGTATTCTGATAAGTGAAAAGAAAAACAGTATGAACAACATGATTCTGGTTTTTTTGTAAAAATGTCTGCACACACGGGCAGTATGTTAGTGTACTTACATTGGAAAAAGTCTGGAAAATACAGCAAAGTTTTAACACACAGCAGTGTGATTACATATAATTCTTTTTCATTTTATTCATCTAAGTTTTCTGCTTTTAATAACAGTTTCTTCTCATACTTAAAAAATAAACATTCTTTTAAAATAATACTTTCTCATTTAGAAAATTTTTAAAAATATATAAAAGGAAAACAAAAAATTATTCATTGTATTACCATCCAAAGACAACTGCATTAATGTTGTGAAGTATTTTCCTTCAATCTTTTTTTTAAACTATAACTTTTATTAAACACAGTTTCGATCAATTTTATTTGAGCTTCTGAAACGAGTGCTAAACCTTGCCCAAGGGACAAGCTTTTACAGAGGATTTTCTTGTATCCAACTACAGGGTTTCTCTGTAACAGGGTAATAACAGTTTACAATTAGGTTGGCTGAATTTAAGCTTTATCCAGATACCCTTGTAAAAGGAGACACCTCCTCTCCCCATTCTTGGTGTGTTTAATTCAGTCAGGTGTGGTTTTTCTAAGCCAGTGATTCTCCTTAGGAATTTTAACTGAATAGGTAAGTGCCTATTAACAATCACACAAGACAGTCCTGCAAATACCTAGAATTAGCATTAAGAATAAGATTATTAATAGTCTTATTTAAGAAACACAGTGGCTAAGAAGACAGCCTCTGGAGCCAGATTACCTGGGTTCAAATCCTAGTTTTGCACTGTCTAGCTATGTAACCTAGGATTAGTTACTTAACTTTATGTGCCTTCATTTCCTCTTCAGTAAAATTGGAAAAATAAAGGCAACTACCTTGTAAGTTGTTGGAAGCATTAAATGTTAAAACAGACAAAACCCTTATATTAGTATGTATCACAAATATAAATGCTCAGTAACTATTAGTTTATATCATTATTCAGAAACCATACCTACCTAGAAATCATGCCAGATGCACAGTGGTAAAGGGTGCAGGGTATGGAAATGTGTGTGTGGCTTCAACAGTGCAACCGGCTGGACAAACGTGTACCCTATGTGGATCATCACCACTCCTTACAACGACACTTTAAAATAAATGTTTCTACTTTTGGGTTACGTAATTGGGGTTCCTAAGGTTAAGTAACTTCTCAAAGACACACATAGTTAAAAGAGGTGGAACACGGTGACTGAGAAGGGTGGTGCTCCCTTGGCTTATGCCTTTCATTTGCTGGGGCAATTTCTGGACTAAGAAAATCTAAAAGGCAGAGATAAAGATGCCATAAATTATTTTCATATTTTCCCCGTTCTTCAATAACAGAATTAATTCAGTACGATTTATGGAGCACCTGCCGTGGGCCAGGCACTGTTGTAAGAACTGGAACTACCTCGTCCTTTAAGAGTTTATTTTCTAGATGGAGAGACAGGCAATAAACAAAGAGTGTGTCAATTATTAAGCTCCCGTTTCTCATCTCCAAACCACCCTCCTATACTCAGCTTTGCGATGGTGGGGTGCATGCACACCCTTCTGCTGCCAGCCCTGGGTACCTGCTGTCTGGAGCTGTAGCAGACGGGGAACCTGCTCGCTGTGGCTCGTGCAGGCTCCTGCTCATCTCTGCAGACCGGGGGCACCCTGACCTCACCGCGCCCCTCCTCGCTCTCCATTTTCCGGAAGCCGAGAGCTCTAGGAGCTGCAAAGTGAGAGGGTGGCCACGGAGGTGGGCGGAGCAAACGGACAGGCCCTCCAGGTGGGGCGGAACACGTCTGCTTTGCCCCCTGGTTCCCTGTTAGGCTCTGCCAAAAGGGGGCGCCATAGGCAGAGTGGAGGGCTGCATAAGAAAAGTGTTCTATCTCAAAAACATCAGCCTCGACAGTCTGAGCTGCCTTTTCAGAGGTCTGGGCTTCAAGTAAAAAGGGACTAAGGTACTAAGATTAGTACATCCAATCTCTTCCCTTGGTGTCCCCAGCCCCGAGTGTGATAGCTGCTTCCAGCAGTGGGTACCCCTGTGATATCTTAGAGTTGTCTTCTTACTTTTCTAACACTTTCAGTTTACTAAGTTAAAATGCGACACCTCAGTGATTGTACCGTTAGTTACCTAGTTATTATCCCGTGTTGAACAAGTACTAGCTCCAATTTTTCACTTATAACTGATGCCATGAAGATTGTGGATAAAACTTTTTCTTCTTCAGTATTTAGGATTATTTCTTTAAGATAGATTTCCAAAAATGGAATTACTGTGTTAAAGAATACAGCTGTTTTAATACTCTCTGTGTATATTTATACACACTCACATATGGCTAAAAATACATATATGTGTATGCATATGTATCTTTTTTTTTTTTTTTTATAATTTTTTTTTTTTAAATTTATTTATTTATTTATGGCTGTGTTGGGTCTTCGTTTCTGTGCTAGGGCTTTCTCTAGTTGTGGCAAGCGGGGGCCACTCTTCATCGCGGTGCGCGGGCCTCTCACTATCGCGGCCTCTCCTGTTGCGGAGCACAGGCTCCAGACGCGCAGGCTCAGCAATTGTGGCTCACGGGCCCAGCTGCTCTGCGGCATGTGGGATCTTCCCAGACCAGGGCTCGAACCCATGTCCCCTGCATTAGCAGGCAGACTCTCAACCACTGCGCCACCGGGGAAGCCCTGCATATGTATCTTTACAAAAGATTTTGCCAATTATTCTTCAAGTAATGAAAGGGAATGTTGATATCTTTTTCTTAACCAGTTCTTGGTAAAATTATGTGTATATATATAAATTCTATCTTGTTTTAAATTTACTTGCACTGTATTACTAGCATAGTCTAGAATATTTTCATGTTTGTTACATAAATTTTGAGACTGTGAGTTAATGTTATTTTCAATAATTCATTGTTCTTCTAAATGTTTCGTGTCAGTAGTCTAATGGAATTTATATTTTAAGTCATGACCATGATAGGAATGAGTAAGACTCTAGGAAATGATTTTATTCTTTCTAGCTTTCAGAATTCCAGAAAAAAATAGGCATAATTTAAATATAGTTCCTTAATGGTCCCAAGATACATTTAGGAAGTGATCTCTAGAGAGGAATAGTATAGATTTTTAATAGTTTATGAATGAGCTACAAATTATAGCTATTTATTTTCTTTTAAAAATAATTAATATAAGGTTTTCATTGGATAACAAACAGTACTGCAAACTCCTTAATAGAGAAAATTGCATTTAACCAAACTCTACTCTTCATTAGGCTTCTTAGTAAATCACCATGCACTCAATGACTACTAATAATTTCATATTTTCTATTTCTACTTCATTTTTTTTTTTTTTTTACTGCCATTATATAGTCTTTTGAACCAGGGTAGATAATTTTCCATTTTCAGCTATCACCTTCACTTACTAAACTCAACTTGTTTCCTCTCATTACTTTTTGATCAAAGGATTAAATTAATCAAGGACCCTTTTAAATCCATTAGTGGGGCATTTTTTACATGTGGAGTGAGGGTTTTGGAGGATTGAATAGATACTGTCCTTAAAAGTAGGAATATCATATGTTCTTTTATGGATGAGTGACAAAAACAGCAAATATGTGCTGCAATCCATTCTCCCTTTCTTTTTAGTAACAAATCTTTAGTTTTATCCCTGCAATGACGAGCTGGCCAACCGTCCACCTTTCCCATGCCCTCTGGCAACTAGGATGACTGGTGAGATATAAGTGGAAGTTATTGGGTGGGATTTCTGGAAAGACCTTTTGGCCTTTCTTTCTCTTTCTCCTGTAGCCTAACAGAAACAGTGATATGATGGTTGGAGCTCCAGAAACCACCCTGTGCCCATGAAAATAGAAAACATGTGCTGAGTACAGCAAAGCAGAAAGAAGAAAATAGTTCCCTGATATACAGTGTAGATAGATAGATGATAGATAGTTAGATAGATATACCATAATTCCCTTAACCATGTTAAGCTTTCTAGCTTCAGACTCCTTTAACATGAGACAGAGCTAAATGTCTCTTGGTTAACTATTGTCACTAGTAGGCAAATAAAATTATTAACCACATCTCTTCAATGATGAAATAGTGATATCACATGTGAACAGATAAATTAGATTTATTTTTATTTCTCCTTCTACTTTAATTGGTTTACAGTAATAAATTTGAATATATTTATTTTATTATACAGGTATCTTATTGTGTATTTAAAAATTACTCTTAGATATTCTAAGCTTTTTAGATCTTTAGATTTTACTTTAACATCTTTGGATAACATCTGCAAAAGCAATCATCAAACATTTGTGAAATGGGGACAAGAGGAATACCTACTTTGTGAGATAATATATATCTAAGCACTCAGTAAACTTTAAAGGAATATATAAATATTGGCTGCTATCCAACCAGGTAGATCCCGTGAAGCCAAGGTTAAATAATGAGAATAAAAAATAATTACATTAAAGATAAATCAATGAAAGTAATTCTGAGATAAAAAGTAAGTATATTCTTATATGCTTTGGCAGCACAGAATTTCAAACAAATTCCCTTCTGGTAATTTTTTACAATCCTACCATTAGCTAGGGAGGATTTATTTTTTTCATTGGAGATATCATTATTTTGTAAAGATTAGACAACAAGTACTGGCTCATTTTAAGAATAGTCTGTGTGAAAATATAGCTTAGGCAGTCTCATAGGGCTGCATGCTGTGCTGTGAAAACAGCAGGGAAGTTTTATAAAAAGTAACTTCACTCACAGTTTTCAATATTAAAAAAAAAAAAAAACAGGTTCTGTTTCACTGACGTCGACCTGTACTCCAGTTGTTTGTGCATATTTTTGTGTGACTCTGCACTTTCCTTGGAGATTAAGAAGGTCTCATAAAGAAATCACTCTTTCCAAAACAGGCAATTTGCTTTTTAAGACATTGCGTAGAATGTTCTCCAAAGGAAGCAAGGGAGAAGCCTGAGCCCACGAAAAAGACAGCTCTGCAAAGTCAAGTCATAGGACCGAGATCTGCAGGGGGGAAGCCAAAGGTAGGAACGAACATGCATGCATTTACATTCAGACATATTATTTGAAGCAGGACAGCAATTTGTATTTGGTAAAAAAAAATAAGCCAACATTGTTTGTAGAATTATCAAAACCTTTCTTTTCAACTTAGCTTAAACCGTTAAATACACACTCATTCACTCACAAGAGCTAAGAGCCTAGTTCATTGCATGGAACACCAAATTTTACATAACTGATAAACCTGGGTATTTATTCTTTGAATTGAATCTAAAAACATGTATTAGGTTTAATAAGTTCCATTGATGTGTTATAGAGTTGCTAAGTTTACTTCTTTCTGTGTCCAATTTTTCAATTAATTATACCACCCAATTTCAGTACCTACCCGGTAAAAAGACTTCTGTGGAATAGGAAGTGAATAAAACTTAACCTCCAGGCCTTTGAAGTCCACTAAGAGAAGGCACACACATCTGACGACCAGAGTGGCATAAGCAAAGCTCAAAGGATACAGTAATTCAAATAAACAACTAGGTGGTGATGCTGAACTGTTGCCCAGTTCCTCATTGCATCTTATCACCCATCAAACTAGCTCAACCTGTTCATTTCTAAGTGTGCAGCTTTTAGAGAGAGCACAAAAATAGAGTTTGGACAATACAAAAGGGGACATGTTACTCTATTTTAGAAACAAGAGAAGAGCTGATAGACCTTTTGTTAAATGATTATCCCCGTTAGACCTTTAAACAACTATGCCAAATGCAAAATACACATTCATACTTTGTGATTTAGAGGACTTTTGTTTTTTACATGGGTGCTTATCTTAAGTAAGATTTTTGTTATGTTTCATTCCCAAAGAATTTTGCAAAAGAATGCATATTCAATTTATTATAAACCTCTTTGAAATAAAAATCTAAAGTTGGTTCACAGGCAACATTTCAAAACCATTAACTTTTGTGTTACATAAGGTATACATATTGCTATACTGGTCTATTTAACAAAGACCAGATTAAGACCAGATTAAGAACTGTCCATTTAGTTTCTGTGGTGTGAAAAGCCAAGTTAGGTAATGAGACACTTTGCAAAGATTTATAAGTAAGATTATTAAAACCACATATCAAATGAAAAATTGTTGATAAAGCTGCCATGTGTAGAAATCTTCATTATCTAAATGAATAACAACATTCTGAATGACAAGAATTTGCCTAAGTAAATCAATTTTAGATATAGGGATTGGAGTGGAGAAGGAGGGATGTAATTATATATGATACAGGACTCATCCTCCAGCTGCTTGTAATATAGCCTAACGTATCACTAATTTTAAAAAATCACTATAGCAGCAGTGCTGAAAATGAATCAACAGAGGTTAAGAATGGATGAAGAGATAGCAGTTAAAATATTGGATGTTTCTTTGAGTTGACTAGGACTATTTTAGTGGATATTCATTCATTCAAAAAATACTTGTTAAATATTAAATACATGCCAGACACTGTTCTTGCACTAAGGATCCAGCCATGAGCAAAACAAACAAAAGTCATCATCCCATGGAACTAAAATTCCACTGGAGAAGATTTACAATAAGGTAAATATGGAAAATATCTAGTATTTTACATAGTGACAAGTGGGTAGGGAAAAAAGAAATTAGGGAAGATAAATCTGAATGCCATTATGAGTTAAATTTTAGGTGGAAAGTCCAGGGAATGGCCTCCCTGAGAAAGTAACTTTTGAGTGGATAGAAATGAGGGAGCTAACCATGAAGACCTATCTCGAGGAGAGCATTTCATGCAGAATGACCTGCAAATGTGAGGCTGTGAGACAAGAACATGCCTGGGCAGCGAGTCTGTTGTATGGCAGAAGGAACAGGGGGAGAAGAGTAGGAAATGAAACAGGGAGGTAGCAAGGAACTAGGTTATGCAGAACCTGGAGATCATTGTGGGAAGACTGTGTCAGCTATTTACCTATTTTCTTTTGGTTCTAAAGGCCCCCTAAAATACTTGCCTGTATATGATGCTGGGGCAGGGAGTCTGTAAATTACATTTCGCAGTTAGTCAAGTGGCTTCCTGCTCAGTTTTACCAATAGAAGGCAATAGAAGGAGACTGGAGAGCAAGGGGAGGAGAGAAGAGACACACCCCTCTGTTTTTTCTGTTTCTCTTTGAAGCTGATGGCTTCAACCTTCACCTTCTTTGAGCACTTCCAGGACCAGCCTTGTGGCACTGCCTCTTAGGTTCCAGAAACAGCCTTTTGCGACCCCCTTCTCTGAGGTCTGAGGACCAATGATGGGCTCCTCTTTTAACCTTTTAGAACCTGGTAGTTTTCTCACCTACCCCCAGTAGTTAGGACTAGGGCTGGGAGCTCCCTCCTGAGTTATTAGTATCTGGGTTACTGCAATGTTTCTTTTTGTTCCTTCACCTTCAAACACTTATGTTACCAATTGTCTATTTAAATATCCTCTATTCAAAATGCCTAATGTGGTTTCTGTTTTCTTGATGGTTACAGTGCCAGGGACCAAGAGTTATCCCAGGAAACCTTCAAAGACAGGATTATGGAATTATTTTAAATATATCCTTGACCTCAAACTTAATTAATGCTAAGTTACTTGTCAGTATAAACTGGGATACTGATATTGCCATGGCATGCAGTATTTAACTAAATTACCACCTACAGTTGCTTGGGATAAAGTGCTTATTGAAATCAATAACTTAGAGGACCAAGTGGCTGCTGCAGTTGACTGATATGGTGCTAATAATAACTCTGATGACTATGAGGCAGAATGGCTATTTCTGACTGCACTGGAGACCATACAAAAGGAAGGTGATGTGCTCAGGGGTTTAATAATCTCAAAGCTTCTCTTGTAACACTAAAAGAATCTCTCATTTTTGTATGAATGTATTTATTTTAGTTTGTGTATAGCAAGGCAGATATGGCTGAAAATTAAACTCAACATTTAAATATTTGGGTTAGTTATAGAATTACAATATAAGGTGCATTCACAGGTGTTCCAAGTGTCCTAAGTGAAAATTAGGACATTGATTCGAAAGGAAGGGGTGATATCTGGGTGGATACAAATAAAGCTGAAAAAATCAGGAATCTACTCTGAGCCTTCCTTTCAATGAGTTGCTCCTCAAGAGTTCCCACTCCTATTGTATCTAGCCCTATAGGTAGAAAAATCTGAGTGCATTCCATAGACAAGTGGAAAATCCAGCCCAGGAAAAATAGGTTATACTCCAAAAGAATTACAATGTATTCCTAAATTATATTGGCATGAACCAGGGATGTTAAGTGGGAATACATTATAAAGATGTTTGACCAAGGAAGATGAAATGTGACATTTGATTAGGACAAAGTAATCATCGTATGTATTCTTATTCCAGATTTAATATGGTAGGTTGAGCATATGAAAGTTGTTCTAACAGTTTTCTTGGTTTATTGGATTCAATGGCAGCCCTCTTTCAATGAGATTGGATGAGAATTTCCTAATCTAATCTAAAGAAAAGACTTAGGGATATAGAGGTGTAAGAGTGGACTTGTGAAACTTGCACATGCACCACCCCCACTACATCTCTTTAGAGGGCCCAGAGGACATTCCCTTCACTAAGGCATGCACCAATATCTTTGTAAAACTCTATGGTAGCTATCCTCTGGAATCTAAAGATGCTGTCCTTGAAAGGGGATCATTAATTTCAATATATATCATGGAATCACAGAGTAGAAGAAGTTAAGTAGCAACACTAACTTCAAGAACCAAGATTTGTACAATTACTATAATAGATAGCAAGGAAGGGTTGGTAATTAGAATATCTTGCCTTGCACAGATCTTAGGCTATGGTTACTTGATTCCTAGGAGTGAAATATCTTAGGAGTGAAATATGTGGGCAGATTTCTAAAGTGTTACTTAGTCAATATAATAGGAAAACTCTAAGTCTGATGGACAAAAATCTAACTTGAGTATTGTTTCTCACCCAATTCCCAAACCTAAGCCAGTTCAGTGACCTGGAGTTCTTTGATTAAAAAGGAGGCTGGATGTCTTTGAGAAAGGACTTTGCAATATTGCCACAATTATGTAGTGTAAAACTTTTCTAAGCCTTCATGAAACATGTTTGCACACATTTAATTGATGACTGTGTACTAGACTTAGGTTGATGCTAATGCTAGGAACTCAATAATCATTTTGGGCCACTGGTAAAAATAGGTACCTATGCAGTTAAATAAGAAAATCCATCTCATAGTGGGCCAATTGAGGGGAAATTTGTAGTGGAAAAAGGAGAGCTGTGTATGTTTTCTTTTGTACTTATGTTGCATATTGCAAAATAGCAATTCTTGTAGCTCCTACCTTCAAGAGGTAGAATCTATTTTTCCATGTCTTGAAACGGGCTGCCCTTGTGATTTGCTTTGGCCAGTAGAATATGGCAGAAGTAATATTGAGTGAATTCTAAGCCTAGGTCTCAAGAAACTTTGTATCCTTCTGCTCTCTCTTTTGGAACCCTGCAACTGCTACATAAAAGAGCCCGTCATTGCCTTCTGGAAGATGAAAAACCACATGGAACAGAGACAAAGTATTATAGCCAAGGCCTCAGACACATAAGAGAGTCCAAAGACCAGCACAGCCATCCCAGCAGCTGACCACAGGCAGATGAGTAGATCCATCTGAGCCCAGAGGAATCACTAACTTACTTCATCCCTTATTTTATCTGTGTTACTTTGTGTAACAATTTTAGTGAAATTGTGACTGGAAAAGAAAATTTAACATCCCCTAGAGATGGGATATGGTAAATGTTAGGACTCTGAGTCTCTTCTTTATGGGGAAAAGTGTGAGAGGGATTTCATTTGGATAAGAAAGAGTCAGACCCTGATGGGTAGAAGCATAAGGTTGCTATTATTATTCCATGTAAGTAAAAATATGTGTAGAGGAGTTTTATGAGGGCTGAGTAGCCAAAGCTGATGGCTTTATGATGGTGAGACTGAGGCTGAGGCTGGGAGTTGGCAAATTACATTTCCAGTTATATCTGCCAGCCGGCTTCCTTGTAGATTCTACCTTCAGGATACATAGAAAGAAGGCAGAGGAAGGGACTTCCTTCCTGTTTTCCCTGTCTTTGTCAGCACTGCTCAGAAGCAGCAGTTGGGTCCAACCACCAGTGTTTTATGACATTTCCAGCATAGCTCTGGGACACAATCTCAGGCTCCTCCCTCAGAAGTAGGAGAACTAGCCCTGCAGAGTGCTTCTTCTAAGCTCCCAGGTTCTGGTAACCTACCTTTTCTCCTTTGCTCCCTGGCCCCATGATGGCAGTTCTTGCCCACAGTTATCAATTTCTGTGTTACCCCTTTGCTCTTTAAGTCATCCAGCACCCATGTAAGAGTCCTCTCAGTTTGAAATATCCAGTGTTGTTTCTATTTTCTTGACCATACCCTGAAAATACAAAGCCATTGGAGGGTTTTGAGATCTGGAATAATTTGCCTTGCATTAATAGGATCACCTGGCTGCTGAAAGGAGAGACCAGTTAGTCAGTAGAAATAGATAAAGAGAGATTGGACCTGAGAATGAAGTAGTGTTAAATTCTGCATATATTTTGAAGGTATTGGTGATGAGATTTGTTGATAGACCAGGTGTGAGTTTTGAAGAAAGAGGAAAAGTTTGAATTTTTATCTATGAGGGTAGGATACTGAATAGGGTAGGGAAATTTAGTGTTAATGTTAGACGACAATTAAGATTAGTGATCATGAAATTAAAAGTGAAATCAATTAACACAGCTGTGTGTTTTCTACAGACATGATTCTATAGTGGTTCTATTTGTTAAGGTAATGCTAGCTACTGTGATAGATTAACCCTGAAATCTTACTGCCTAACAGAAATTTACATATCGGTAACCTAAAGTCTAGGTGGTAGTGGGACATGGCAGTAGAGGTGGAATCCGAGGTCGTGCAACTGCATCTTTCAGTGCTCCCGGTGGATAGAAGCTCAACACAGGGTTTCCAAGGTTATCCTGGACCTTGATACCCAGCTGGAAAATTGGAGAAGAGAGAAAATGGAGGATCTCAAAAATTTTATATATGCCACACCTAGAAATGGTATGCATCATTTCTAGTCACATTTATTGGCTAAAATTCAATGCCATAGCTACACATTAAGTCAACAGAGGCTGGGAAATACTGTCTAGCTTCGTACCCGGAGGGGAAGGAAAATAGGTTTGGTGTACTGTTATCCAGTCTCTGTGAAAGGGAGAGACCTGGTCTGTCAAAGCAAGCAGAGACTAGGCAAAGAGTTTAATTAAGGTTGTCATTTTGCAACAGTGCCATAAAAGTGAGGGAAAAGCAAATGGATTCAGAACATATGTGAAGAATGACTATGACTGACCATGAATTTAAGCCGAATAAGGAGAAAGGGCACAAAGGGAGAGCAAAGCTCTGAGGGTTGATGTGCTGAGATGCCAGAGTGGTGAAAGGATTGTTAGAGTTGCCATTCTAGTGATTATTAGCTGGCAAGATAGGAAGTGCTGGTTGGAGAATATGATGTTTGAAATGGAAAATTTGGATGAATTTCATTGCTGCCATTTACAAAGACAAGAGCAGGATCTTGAAAGTTATTATCTGAGATAGGGGGCAAGAAAGATCATTGGGAGAGAGTCAAGGAATTTAGAGTCACCATATTGACAGGTGATCTACACAGATATTGCAATGTTGAAGAGAATAATAGTTAGTTAGTCAGGTGCTCAAATCTTCAAGGAATGAGGAAATGTGAAAATAAGAGTAGTGGATGATTTAGAAGGCTATTTAGAGTGTAAAAAGACAGCACTTGATGATTGGCTACTGGCAGTAGAGATGAAGGAGGTGTCAAGATTCAATCCCAGGTTTCTCACTTGTGCAAGTGTTCCTCCATTGGAGGAACACTCTAGTATAAATGTCTTTAGGAGATAAATTATCAGTTTGGTTATGGGTATATAGAGTTTGAAATTTTTCTCTCTCAGATATCCAAATGGAGATTTTGAGGAGATCGTTTGAAATTTAAAGTTCTAGGGCTCAGACAAAAAAACAGATATGAGATATATATTTGAAAGTCATTAGAAAATAAACAGTATTTAAAACCATGTATTGATAATATCATCTGGAGAACTATTAGGAAACAGAACTGAGCCTTGATATAGAAAAATTGAGGCACAAAGAGAGCACTTTTATTTGCTCAACCTACCATATTAATTCAGGAATAAGTACACTTATGTTGATTAATTTGGCCTAATCCAATATTTCATCCTCTTTGGTCTAAAACTGTTACAATATATTCTCACATGTATCTCCCAGGTTTATACCAATATAGCTTAGAAAAATATTGTAATCTTTTGGAGGGTAACCTATTTCTTCCTAGGTTGGATTTTTCACTTGTCCTTATTGGAATATATTTAGATCTTTCTAGTTATAGGTCTAGACAAAATAAGGGTGGTAGGGATAAGTCTTGAGGAGAATCAGCACCCCATTGAAAGACAGTTTAAAGTAGATCCAAGATTTTCATCTTTATTCATGTCTTCCCAAATATCCTCACTCTTCCTAATCAATGCCCTAATTTTGACTTAAGGATACTTGGGTAGTCTGTGAATACACCTTACATTTTTATTCTTCAATTAACCCAGATATTTAAATGTTGAGTTTAACTTTCAGCCATTTCTGCCCTGCCATAAACAGATAAAAATAAATACATATATACAAAAGTATGAATTTTTTAGGACCACAAGAGTTTGAATTGAAATTGTTAAATCCTTGATCATGTAATTTTCCTTTCCTCCAGGACAGACATAAATGCCCTTCTACCAAAATCAAGAGAGTGTGAAGTTTAGGAGCCAAAAAGAAGTTATTCAAGAAGGAAGGAGTAGTCAATAGAATTAATGGTAACATTTATTGAGAGCTTACTAGGTGTCAGGCTATGCTCTAAGAACTTTACATTCATTTACTTTATTCTTACAACATTTCTATGAAGTAAGTACTATTTTTATCTCTATTTTACAGAGAAGGAAATTGAGTCATAGAGATATTTTTAATTAATTGCTTTAAGTCCCAGCTAGTAATTGGCAGACTCAGGAATCTATCCCAGGCTGTCTGACTCCAGAGCCCACAGTTTCAACAACTACTTTATACTAACTTCTAACCAAAAGTGGTCAGCACCACTCACAGAAAAGTAAGCCATGGAACAAGAAATTGGTTTTTGTCTTAGTGGCATGGAGGTTATTGTTGATGGTAGTGAGAGCTGTTTTGGTGGAACAGTAGAACATGAGGCTTATCAGAGTATGTTGAGGAGAAAGTGGTGGCCGGGGGTAAGAAAAGGATACAGGGAGGGTTCTCAACTTGGTCAAGAAATTTAACTGTCAAGTTCAGGAGAAGAAGAGAGATAAGATGATAGAAGTAAAACTGGGGTCCAGGAGAGTTTTATTTTTGTTTATGTTTTTTGTTTTGTTTTTAAGATAAAAACCCTTTAAATGCTTATGAGGAAGACTTGTTTGAGAAAGAAGGAAGTTGATTACATAGGAGAGTAATGGGATAATAGGCAGCATGCTTCCTAGAAGGTAAGAGGGGATTGAATCTAGGGCACTGGTAGAGAACTGACCTGAAACAGGGTCAGGAGTAATGTTGCTTATATTTGAACAGGAGGGAAGGATAATAGGGTGGTAGCAAATGCAATTAGGTTTATAGGTTGAGTGTCTGGGAATTAAGGGTGTACTCATGTGATAGCTTCATTTTTCTCTTTAGGAAGTAAATTCACCTGGGCCTGAAAAATGATGGGTCTGGTGTGGTATAAATAGATGTTGAGAAAAGTATAAAATATGTGAATAACTGAGGCCAGTGAGAGATTTGTTAATTATCTAGATGAGGTCAGTGATGATAAATTTATAGTGTTACTTTGTTCTGTTTGTTATTTTTTCCAGTATTGTTCATTGCCCAAGACACAGAAAATGGATTCCTTCAGAATTTAGTTTTGCTAAATGAATGCAATGAAAAAAAAACAGAAGAAGTTGGAGTTTACAAGGGAAAGAAAGAATAATTGAAATAATGGACCATGGAATCTTAAGTTGAACAGGAAGGCAGAAAGAAGGATTATGATTATGGTTATGCTTATGGTCATAGTTATGGTTATGATTAGGTTAGTATTAGGATTAGAATAAGGGTATAGAGTGTGGAAGGGACAAAAAATTAAAAATCCTGAAAAGGTTGCAGAGTAGTCACCATAAGATTAGCTGAAAAAGTAAACTTATTATGGACACATGATGATTTGAATTTTATTAGCTTCAGATTATGGCCATGTCCAGATTATGGCCTTAAGAACGTGTATCAGAGTGAAGTAGAGGAAAACATTGGAGACAAGTTATTAGAGTCCTGAATAGGACTAGAAAATCATGGACCTGGAAATCTTACAGGATAATAGCAGGAATCCGGGATAAAGAGGAAGCCTATCTATGACTCAGGTGTCAAGGTGTTCAGTGAATGAGGTGAAGTTAGTGAGTGGTTGGTAGGTGCCACCTGTAAGGGATGGGAGTGAGTGACAGGACTGAGCATCAAGCCTCCTAACAGTGGGTGTACGCACTGGACAGTGGGAAAGAAATATGCGAAATCTGCTAATCTTACTGCTCATGCTTAATATGTGGAGGTGACAGAAAAAATAAAAGCCACTTCCTGAGGCCTGCAGGTGAAACTAGGCTCTCAAGAGAGTCAGGGTTCAATGAGGCAGAGGTAGGGGGAATGTTCTGAATAGAAGTCAATGGTATAGAGGAATTTTTGTTATAGAATAGATCTTTTAGGGGTCACCGTTGCATGAGCCGGGAGAAAGGTGAAGGAAGAGGGGCTGGGAGGAGTTTTCTCAGGAAGGTAAACAGCATAATGCAGTAGAAAGTAGATTTTTTTTTTTTTTTTTTTTTTTGCAGTAGACTTTACTTTTTTTTAAAGAGGTCACTAGACTTTAGATATTGGCTGAATTAAACAGGAAGTAAAAGCCTGGGAATTCATGAGTTCAGCCCCGACATTCTCTTTGAAGGAAGTAGAATTGAGGGACTGATCGATAGTTTTTGGCTCACCCAACTTGAGGCAATGTTGGTTTGGCCACAGAAGGTTCAGAGCAGAACACAGGGCTTTGAGTGGTCCAATAGCCCCATTTCCGCTGGCCAGCATGTTTATTAATTGTCTAAATGTTTATTACTTTGGCTACAATCTGTTATTGCATGTATCATTCTGTGTTTCATTTGTTTATTTACAAATCTCTACTAAACTCTGGGTTCCCAAAGGGCAAAAACTGAATCTTGTTTTTTATCCTTAGCACTTGTCTCAATGCTTGTTCAATAAATATTTGATCAGTAACTTTAAACACACTATTTCTAGTTCACATTCATCATACTACTACTCAATATAGTTTATCAATGCTGTGCTAGTTCCTAATTACTTCCAAAAATTTTTAAAGTCTAGATATGGAGGTTGGGTACAAACAAGAGGAAGAATGTGGAAACAATAGTTTGTGTATGAATCAGTGATAAGAGAGAGGAAACCAATTAGCATTCTTTTCATTATCAGTTGTTTTCGATTGTGGTATGATGACCTGGATAGGATTTCCCAGAAGAACTAAGTAGTGAAAAAAATAAATAAAAGAGGAATAAGTCAATTGCTTAACTGCATTTGATACTTAAGTAATCAATCTGAAATAATTATTTCAATAATAAATGGCTTAATGGACTCTAGTTGATTGTTGGTAGTTGACTTTTTACAATCAAATACCCTTCCTCATTTGCATTGTCAGATTATATAGCCAAACTTTCTTTAAAAGAGTTAAATTTTATTCATTATGTCAAAATCCAATCAGAGCCTTAATTTTTAATGATCTCCAGTTGTAATTTACATCTTTCCTACTGAGAAAATTTTCTCCTGTTCTCCTAGAATTCTGAAACTTTTTACACTAGTTGAATTGTAATTCCTGACCACAGGCTTTGTACTGCATATTGTAAAATAGTAGAGAGTGTGTGCTCATCAAACATTATCAAATATAGCTTTCGCCAAATTCCAGTGGTGAAAATATATAATAGTCTTGTAGGGAGAAGCAGAGTAACATTTTCACAAGGTGAGGTTTTAAGCTGATCTCTAATACAATTGCACTTCCCTTTTCAATTAATCATAGATTTCTCTGTCAAGGTTTTAATAAAAAAGTAGTAAACTTATTATTATAATTACCACTTATCAAGTGCCTACTCCATGTTGGATGATTGACAGTATCTCATGTTATCCTAAAAACAATCCTGAAAATTTTTATTTACAGCTCTCAGATTATAAATTATAAAACTTAGGTTTGGAAAAACTAAATTATCTTCTGTCACAAGGTTTTAAAGAAAGTACCTGGAATTTAAGAACAGGTTTACTAACTCCCATCCCCATGCTCTTTGTATTATATCATATTACCTCTGTACCATACATATTTGCCAGTGTTTCCTTAGTAACAAAGTCAAATGTGTACACACACACACACACACACACACGACAATAAGCACTCGCCAGGACATAGAAGAAATCAGGCCCAGTTGAATGAGAACTAAGCAATGATTCTAATGAAAAATTTAATATTTTATGTCTTCAATTTCATGTTGAGCTTTTTGTTTGTTCATTTTAGTGGGGAAAACTGTATTTTCTGCAGAAAGATTCTTCATTTATTTGCAGTTTTGTGATATAGGTACAAACTTAAAGGTGAAAATTAATAGCAGAAGGATATTACATTTAAGGAAAAAACGTTACTTCATCCTCATAGTAAGTCCACTAAAAACAGAAACTTTATCATTGGCTTGGGATTATATTTCCCCACTCAAAGAACAGTGCCACAAATTTAGTGTTGGCCAAGATTCCTATACATGACAAAAGTACCAGTTCGTTACAACCACTTATATAACCTGGAAATACAGCAGGCATGTTCTTTGTTGAGCCATTTTAATAATTATTGGTAAACTGAACTACAGATCCACAGTACCTTATTTGCAATTCCAAAATCCAAAAATCTTTAGAAACTGAAAGTTTGGGGTGAGTGTTGTACTAAAACTGATTTAGCTTAAAAGCAAACCTGAACTGACATGATGCTGTGGTATAGTCTTTAACTTACTTTGTATGAATTTTCATATTTTACTACAGAAATGTTAATATTTTAATTAAGGGATGATGCAGCTGCTGTGTAATGCATGGTATATGCTTCACATTCCTATCCTAAAATTCAAACACTTCTGAATACCAGACACATCTGCTTGAAGAGTTTTAGAAAATGAACTTTAAAACTGTATATTTCTCTTTCATGTTCAGCTCTGTTGCAATTATACCAAAGCTACCCTAAGTTTACATAATAAATTCTCACTAATTCAATATATTTAAAATTAATTTGAAATAATGGGACATATTTCATAATTAATTTATTTACATATAAATAATTAGACTTCCAAGGAGGGGGCATCCACCCTTTGTGGAGGCAAAATTTACACTGTGAAGTCATAAGAGTGCAATAATTAGGATGAAGGGCATTCCCATCACACCAAAAAGTTTCTTCAGGCCCTTTTGCAGTTAATCCCCTTTCCACCTCAGAATGACAACCATTTCTGCCACAATAGAATGGAATTATACAATATGTTTTCCTTTCTGCCTGGCTTCTTTCACTCAGGTTCATGATTTGGGGATTCACCCATCTTCTTGCATGTATTAGTAGTTTTTTAAATTGTTGAATAGTATGCCATTATATGAATATTTCACAGTTTATCTATTTACCTGTTTAGGGGCATTTGGTTTTCACATTGGGGCTATGATAAGTAAATTTTCTGTAAACATTGGTGTACAAATCTTTTTGTGGCCGTATATCTTCATCTTTTTTTGAGTAAATATCTAGAAGTGACATAAATGAGTCCATGCAAAAAGTGTATATTTAAATATAATAAATCACCAAACTGTTTTCTAAAGTAGTTTACCATTTTATACCCCCAATAATAGTATATGAAAGTTTCAATGGCTACACATGCTCAACATGGATGGTACTGTCAAGGTTTGGTTTTGTTTGTTTTTTAAATAATTTTAGCTTGTCTAGTGGGTATGTAATATTGTCTTATGGTGATTTTCATTTGCATTTTCCTGATGATGAATGAAACTTGACGTCTGTCTCTGAGCTTATTAGCTATTTGTATGTTCTTTTCATGAGGTGTTTGTTCAAATATCCCTCCACCCTCTTTTTGGGTCATCTTCTTGTTGAATTGTGAGAGTTCTTACTATATTCTGGATTCAAGTCTTTTATCAGATATACGTGTTGTGAATATTTCTTTCAGCCTGTAGCTTGACTTTTCATTTTCTTAGTAGTGTCTTTTGCAGAGCAGATGTTTTTATTTTTAATTAAGTCCAATTAAAAATTTTTTGTATGGCTCTTGTTTTTTTTTTTTTTTTTATAAATCTTTGCTTACCTAATGATGCAAAGAGTTTCTTTGATTATAACCGTTCAAAAATAAAACCAACTCTCCTTTTGCTTCTTTATTGAGTGAGAAGTTTGGTCAGATAAATATTAAACTTCTTAACTAGTATTTTTTAAAATAGTTTCTGAGATTTTCTATGACAAAACCTGTACTACGTATTTTTCTAAATAATATGGGTGAATCAGAGGTTGATATTTCCAGTTCTCAGTGAACATACACTATATTAGGAGAAATAAAAGAAGTATAGTTCAAGGGCAAATATGCTAAGTGCTTCGAAACATATAACCATATCTCTAAAAATGTTCTAGGCACCAGAAGATCACTCCTGACTGAACAAGAGAAGCTTTATGAAAAAGGCACCACTCAACCTGGGTTGTGGATCATGGCAAATTTTGATAGACAGGGGTGAAGAGAGGGCATCCAACATAGCATGGCATAAACAGGAGCACAGAGGCAAATTTTTTAAAATAAGCGTGTTCAGACAATAGTGGGTCATGTAGTTTAGGTGAAGATTAGTTCCATTTTAGGTGAATAGTGAGACATAAGGCTGGAAAACAAATTTGGAGGATGGGTGGAGGGAGGGTTCATACTGTGTTTACTGCTACTTACCTGACTAAGTGGATCTAGATTCTTTCTGAAGGGACACCCATTGATAATTTCAAGTAGAGAAAGAGTATAGTTTAAAGAGGTACTCTAGAGGGTTTTCATGCCACCTTGATGAGAATGGTTCAAGACGTAAAGATATAAGAGAGAGACACCAATTAGGACTCAGCTGGAAGGGACTGGACTCCACTGCCTGGTACTGTGTTTCGTCTTTTACTTTTTTCCATGCATTCATGTTCTGTCTCTCCATCATGATTGTGGGGTTTTTTTTTTAAATGGTGGGCTATGACATTTCTCTTTTCATACTTTCCAGACTCTAGAGTAAACTACCCAGCAATGTTGATTGATACATATGCAGCCCAAAGAGAGTGTAGAAAGATGACAGAGAGAGAATAGAAATGGTCAATTCCAGGGAGATATCAGTCCCAGTCTCATCATTAGAATTGCCTTATGGGACATATATCATGCTGTGTCAGAATCTCACTTGTTTAGAGGTCAGTTTTAGTTTTGGCCATGTGAACATAGGCAAGTCACAGTTGCCCTAAACTCTCTCAAATTCACTTTCACTATCTATAAAATGAAAGGTTTATGTGAAATGTTTCTAAGGTGACTTTTACTTCTGAACCTCTAAATACTGGCACAAAACCAGCATGTTACTTCCTTCTTAGATGTCATTTAATGTGAGGTTATTTACAGAAGGGTCTTAAAAGTGGTCATTCTGTGTTCTAAAAAATAAATTATCCCAATATTAGCATTTAGAATGAGCAACATAATAAATTATTGAATGTAGAATTTACAGGATATTAATTCTCTGTTTGGTGCTGGAGTGATTTCTGTAAGCATTTCTCAGCCTTAATTACATGTCACTTTTTATCACATCATACACTAAATTAATATAATATGCTCACTGTGACATGGTTTCAAATTCCCTATTTTTCTTCTCCTGTAAGTGTCTAAATATGTAGCATCTTGCTTGTGGGTTTAGAAGGTAGTGCTTATCACTTATTAGTTTTCCACTGTAATCCCCCAACCATAAACATAAAAACAAGGAAGGAAGAAAAGAATGAAGAGAGAAAGGAAAGAAGGAAGAAAAAAGAGTAGAAGGAGCAACGACAAAGGAGAGGAGAAGCCTGCTGGAGCCCCTCAGAGCTGAAAGAGAACAACAGCTTCCTTCACTTCCCCAGTGTTACTGTCCTGTGACCCTTGACAGTTATAGTCCTCAGCTGGAGAAACTTTGACCCAGTGTTTAGTTAATAAAATGATTTTTCCAGAAATTTACATTTCATTACATACACAAACACACACACACGTATGGTAAAATAATGGAATTTTAATATTGAAATCATTTGCACACTTCTGAATACCATTTCCCAAGAAGTTACACTGAACTTAATTTATTAGAAAAATATAGATTTTGTGTTACATGAAATAATTGGCAAACTGGTTGCTTAACGATTCATAAAATTAACTTTTAGCTTAAACTTCAAAAAATTTAAAGTTTCAACATTTCAAGCATTTTATTTTGCTTTTTATAGACAGAGAAATAAGAAGCTCTCCAGAGAAAATTTCTGTGCAAGCAAAATGTGTTCCAAAAAGGCTTGTGAAACTCCATTTGATATTGTTATCTACTGAGAGAGAGAATGAAATTATCATTTGATAAAGCTCAAAGAAAACTTGATGGTCTCAGATAAAATGAGTGATCTTTACAAAGGAAAAGTACTTCACAGAAGCCGGAAACTGGGATACCAAAGGGAGGAAACTGGTACTAGAATATTTCACTTAATGACTGTATGACAAGTCCATCACAGGTCATTATTTATAGGTCATTTTCCTGTCAATTGTAGGAATCCTGGCCTTAATCATTAGTGTCAACACACACTTCCGTATAAAAACTTCCAACATGATACAGATAATTCTGAGAAACACGATATGTGTTCTGACAATTTTGTGCTTTTCTTTTGACTCTGAATTTGCCAAGATATTTCCTGTTAACTCCTTGGCATGAGTGTTTTCAAGTGTCTGTTACTGATGCCAGCACTGAGTGTCATGCTGGGAAAATCCAGTTTTTGAAAGGAAAATTACAAAGCATCGTGGTCAGCATTAAATTTAAAGAAACATCACAACTGCTTTTAAATACATTTCCACAGTTATGGAAATGTATAATAATTGCAGTTATAATATTTCATTATTTTAGATAGAATTTCTTTTTTAACAACTTGACTGAAATATAATTTATATACAAATAACTGTTCATATTTAATGTATACAATCTGATGAGCTTGGACACCCACACATCACGACAATCAAGGTAATAGACATACCCAACATCTCCCAAAATTTCCTTGGATCCCTGTGTTTTGTTTTTGTTTTGTTTTGTTTTGGGTGGTAAGAATACTTTATTTGAGTGCTACCTTCTTAACACATTTTTAAGTGCACAATACTGTACTGTTAACTCTCTGCACTATGTTGTACAGCAGATCTGCAGAATTTTTTCGTCTAGTATAACTGAAACTTTATGCCCATTGAACAATTCATTTATTCCACCCGCAGTCCTGGCAATTACTACTGTATTCTCTACTACTATGAATTCAACTACTTTAGATCCTCATATATCTGAAATCATGAGGTAATTGTTCTGTAAGGAGCTTTTTTCACTTAGCATAATGTCCTCCAGGTTCATCAGTCCTGTCACAAATAGAAGAATTTCCTTCTTTTATAAGGCTGAACAATATTCTTTTGTATGTACATACCACATTTTCTTTACTTATTCATCTGTCAATAGACAACTGGGTTGTTTCCATATCTTGGCTGCTTATAAATAATGCTGCAATAAGCATGGGCATGAAGATATCTAGGCAAGATCCTGATTTCAATTCTTTTGGATATATACCAGAAGTAGGATTGCTGGATCACATGGTAGTTCTAATTTTAATTTTTTGAGGAACCTCCATACTTTTTCCATAGCTGCTGCACTATTTTACATTTCCAGGAAGAGTGTACAAGGGTTCCAATTTCTCCACATCTTTGCCAACTCTTGTTATCTTTTGTTTTTATGATAATAGCCATCCTGACAGGCGTGAGGTGATAACTCATTGTAGTTTTGATTTGCATTTCCCTAAAACTTAGTGATGTTGAGCATCTTTTCATATACCTTTTGGCTATTTGTATCTTTTCTTTGAAGAAACATCTATTCAAGTCCATTGCCCATTTTGTAATCAGGTTATCTGGCTTTCCTGCTATTGAATTGTAGGAGTTCCTTATATATTTAAGAAATTAACCCCATATCAGATATATGATATGCAAATATTTTCTCCCATGCTGTAGGTTGCCTTTTCACTCTGTTGTTTCCTTTGCTATGACATAAACTTTTTAGTTTGATGTAGTTGCACTTGTCTATTTTTGCTTTTATTGTCTGTGCTCTTAGTGTCATAGCCAAGAAATCAAGAAATCACTGCTGAGACCAATGTCAAAAAGATTTTCCTCTATGTTTTCTTTTAGGAGCTTTACAGTTTCAGATCTTAAATATGTCTTTAATACACTTTCAGTTGATTTTCATGTATGGTGTAAAATAAAACTAAAATTTCATTCTTTTGCAATGGGAATATCCAGTTTTTCTAACACCACTTGTTGAAGAGACTATCCCTTCCCCACTGTGTATTCTTGGCACCCTTGTCAAAGATCAGTTGACTGTATGTGTGTGGATTGATTTCTGGGCTCTCTATTCTGTTCCACTGATCTATATGTATGCCTTTATGCCAGTGCCATTCTGTTTTAATTACTGTAGCTTAGTAATATATTTTGAAATCAGGATGTGGGATATCTCCCACTTTCTTCTTTCTCAAGGTTGTTTTGGCTATTGTGGGTTTTTGTGGTTCAGTATAAATTTTAGAATTGTTTTCTCTATTTCTGTAAAAATGTGCCATTTGGAGTTTGGTGAGGATTGCTTTGAATCTGTAGATGGCCTTGGGTAGTATGGGCATTTTAACAATATTAAGTCTTCCAATCCATGAACACAGGTTGTCTTTACATTTGCTTGTGTCTCCTTTAATTTCTTTCATTAATGTTTTGAAGTTTTCAGTGTCTTAGTCTTTCACTCCCTTGATTAGAGAATTTTTCCTTTTTGGTGCTATTGTAAATAAAATTGTTTTCTTAAGAAATTTCCTTTTTGAATGATTCATTGTTAGTGTATGGAAATGCAACTGGTTTTTGTATGTTGATTACTTGTATTTTATAACTTTACTGAATTTGCTTATTAATTCTAAGAGTTGTTGGGTTTTTGTGGAGACTTTAGGGTTTTCTACATATAGGATTGTGTCATCTGCAAACAGAGATGATTTTACCCCTTCCTTTCTGATTTGGATGCCTTTTATTTATTTTTATTGTTCTGGCTCCATCTCCCAGTACTATATTGAATAGAAGTGGCAAGAGAGGGTATCCTTACCTCATCCCTGATCTTAATGAAAAAGCTTTCGGCTTTTTATCATTGAGTATAATGCCAACTATGGACTTGTAATATATTGCCTTTATTATGTTGTGGTACATTCCTTCTATACATAATTTGTTGAGATGTTTCCCATGAAAGAGGTCAGATTTTGTTAAATGCTTTTTCTGCATCTATTGAGATGATCGTATGATTTTTTCCCCCATCATTCTGTCTTCTGGTGTAGCACATATATTGATTCGTGTATGTTAAAGTGTTCTTGCATCCCAGGGATGTGTCCCACTTGATCATGGTGTATGTGCTGTTGAATTCAGTTTGCTAGTATTTTGTTGAGAACTTTCACATCTACATTAATCAGGGATATACTGGCCTATAATTTTTTTTCCTGTAGTGTATCTGTCTGGATTGGTATCAGGGTAATGCTGGCCTCATAAAATGAGTATGATGTGTCCCCTCCTCTTCATTTCTTTGGAGGAGTTTGAGAATGATTGGCATTGATTCTTCCTTAAGCAGCTGGTAGAAGTCACTAGTGAAGCCATCTGGTCCTGGGCTTCTCTTTGCTGGGAGTTTTTGATTACTGACTCAATCTCCTTACTCGTTGGTCTTTTCAGATTTTCTATTTCTTCATGATTCAGTCTTGGTAAGTTGGATGTATTTAGGAATCTACCCATTTCTTCTAAGTTATCCAATTTTTTAGCTATAATTGTTCATAGTAGTCTCATGATTATTTTTGTTTCTGTGCATCAGTTGTTCTGTCTCCTGTTTCATTTCTGATTTTATTAATTTGAGTCTTCTCTCTGTTTTTCTTAGTCTAGCTGAAAGTGTGTTCATTTTTTAATCTTTTCAAAAACCCAAGTCTTAGTTTTCTTGATTTTTTTTTCTATTGTTTTCTTAGTCTCTGTTTTATGTCTGCTCTTATCTTTATTATTTCCTTCCTTATGCTAACTTTGGGCTTAGTTTGTTCTTCTTTTTCTAGTTCCTTTAGGTATAAGTTTAGGTTGTTTATTTGAGATCCATTTTCTTTTGTGTGTGTGTGTGTCAGAGGTGACCAACACTGTGAACAGTGTATTTTTAATAATTAGCTCTGGGATAACTGGATATCCTTATACAAAATATTAAATTGGAAACAACTTAAATTGCACCCCCATTTTACATAATCAATTTAGGTAGACTAAATGCCCAAACATGAAATGCAAAACTATAAGGCTTTCAGAAGATAATATAATATCTATAGGGAGATCTATTTTCTTTTTAATGTAAGCATTTATTGTTATAAATTTCCCTCTTAGTACTGCCTTTGCTAAATCCCATAAGTTTTGGTCTATTGTGTTTTTATTTTCATTTGTCTCAAGATATTTTCTGATTTTCCTTTTGATTTCTTCTTGGACCCATTGGTTGTTTCAAGTGTGTTGTTTAACTTCCACATATTTGTGAATTCTCCAATTTTCCATCTCTTATTGATTTCCAGTTACATACCATTGTAGTCAGAAAAAAATATTTGGTATGATTTCAGTCTTCTTACATTTGCTAACAGTTGTTTTTTTGGCCTGACATGTGTCTATCTTGGAAAATGCCCCATTTGTGCTTGGGGAAAACGTGTATTCTGTTGCTGTTGAGTGGAACGTTCTGTATATGTCTGTTAGGTCATTTGTTTTATAGTGTTGTCCAAGTCTGCTGTTTCCATATTGATTTTTCTGTCCAAATGTTCTGTTCATTGTTGAAACTGGGGTACTGTAGTAACCTACTATTATTGTATTGCTGTCTATTTCTCCTTTCAATTTTTTAGTTTTGTTAATATTTGCTTTGTATATTTATGTGCTCTGATGTTGGGTACATACATATTTATAATTGTTATATCTTTCTGATGAATTGGAAGATATATATATATATCCTTTGAATCTTTTATCATTATATAATATCCTTTCTTGTCCCATGTGGCAGTGTTTGACTTAAAGTCTATTTTGTCTTTTATAAATATAGCCACCCTGCTCTCTTTTGTTTACCATTTGCATGGAATATATTTTTCCATCCATTCACTTTCAGCTCATGTGTGTCCTTAACTTTAAAGTGAATCTCTTGTAGACAGCATATAATTTGGTCTTGTTTTATTATCCATTAATCCACTCTACATTTTTTGATTGGAGAGTTTAGTTCATTTATGTGTAAAGTAATTATTGATTGGAAAAGATTTACTATTGCAATTTTTTAAATTGTTTTCTGTCTGGATTGTAGTTCTTTTGTCCCTCTTCTCCTCTTTTGTCTTCCTATGTATTTTGTTGATTTTTTTGTACCAATGTTTTTTGTATCATTTATATAGTGGTTACCATGAGGATTACATAAAACATATTATAGTTATAATAGTCTATTTTAAACTGATAACAATTTAACAACAGCCACAAACAAAAACTCTATACCTTTACTTCTCTCCCCACATACTATAAGTTATTGATAACAAAATTTGCATCTTTTTATATTGTGAATCAATTAAAATTTATATTGTGGATCCATTAACAAATATTCTTAATATTTTTGTTTTAGCATCCTTTCATTTCAGCTTGAAGAACTCCCTATGGCGTTATTGTAAAGCAAGTATAGTGACGACATACTCCAGTTTTTGTTTGTCTGGGAATGTATCTTGCCTTCATTTTTGAAGGACAGTTTTTCTGGGTACAGTATTTTTGATTGGCTTTTTCTTTTTTCTTTCACGACTTTGAATATATCATCCCTCTCCCTTCTGTCCTACCAGGTTACTGCTGAGAAATCCTCTGATAGTCTTATGGGGGGAAGGGTTCCCTTGTACATCATCAGTCATTTTTCTCTTTCTGCTTTCAAAATTTTCTCTTTGTCTTTGACTTCTGACAATTCGATTATAATGTGTCTCAGTATAGACTTCTTAAGGTTCTTCCTGTTTGGTCCTGTTGGCTTCATGAATCTGGAGGTCCTTTTCCCTCCCCAGATTTGGGAAGTTTTCAGCATTATTTATTTAAATCAGTTTTCTGGCCCTTTCTCTCACTTCTGCTAGGAGTCCAATGATGCATATACTAGTTTGCTTGATCATGTCCCATAAGTCTCATAGGCTTTCTTTACTCTTTTTCATTCTGTATTCTTCTACTCTTCTGACTTGATATATCAAATGACATATCTTTGAGTTCACTGATTCTTCTGCTTAATAGAGTTTGATGTTGAAGTGCTCTATTGAATTTTTCAGTGCAGTTATTGTTTTCTTCAGCTCCAGAATTTCTGTTTGGTACTTTTTTGTGATTTCTATCTCTTTGTTGATAGTCTCATGTTTTTCATATATTGTGTTCCTGATTTTGTTTATTTGTCTATCTGTGTCTCTTGTAGCTCACTGGGCTTCTTTAAGACAATTATTTTAAATTCTTTGTCAGGCAATTCATAGATATCCATTTCTTTATGTTGAGTTTCTGGAGATTTCTTTTGTTCCTAAGATAGTGCCACATTTCCCTGATTCTTTATGTTCCTTGTAGCTCTGCATTTGTGTCTTCCTTTTTAAAGAAGCAGCCATCTCTTCCAATCTTTATAAACTGGTTGCAGCAGTTAAAGACCTTTACTAATAAGCCTGGCTAGAGATTCTGGTAGCCTCTCAAACATTTTCTGTAGATGTGCACTCCATTCCTCTTCTTCCCTTCTGGGTGAGAGGTTTCAGGTTTGTGTGCCTTCTCCCAATCTCATAGAGCCATGCAGAGACCATTGTAACACTCTGCTCCTTTTCTTAGGACAGTGCACTGAAATGCTGGTATGTTGGGTACAAGCTCTGTTTCTGTCCCTTCCTCCTGAGGAGAAAATTATGAGGTGTGTGCCTTTTCCTTATTCCACAGAGCTGCTCCAGCTGCTGAGAGCTACTAAGCCCTTTTCCATAGGGCAGTGCACTAAAATGCCCAGATGATGGGTGTAAGCTCTACTTCCCTTCCTTTCTCCGAAAGGAAAAATCTCTGGATTGTATACCTTCTCTCAACCCTGTAGAGGAGTTCAGGATGCTGAGAGCTGCCTGTCTCTTTTTCCTAGGGCAGTGTACTGGAATGCCAAGAGGCTGGATGCATGTTCCACATCTCTCCCTGAAGCCTCAGCTTTGTGAACCTTCTCTCAATACCATGCAGTAAGCTGAGTGCCCCTGCCCCTTTTCTTTGTTAGCTGCCCAGAAGTTCTGACTACGGTGGTTGCCTCAGCACTCTGAGTGAGGTAAGACAGAAGTAGGTCTCTTGGGAAGCACCCTGAAAGGCTGGGGATGTCAAATGCATGTTTTACTCACTCTTTCCTCTGATAAAGAAATCATGAGTAAGGTAAATCTCTCTCAGCACTGAGTTATGCTGGCTTAGGGAAGGGGCTGACATGGGTAAAGTGAAGTTGTTCTACTTAACCATTTTAAAGTGGTTTTTCTCAATTTTGTCCTCATCTGAGGTATTGCAACTTCTTGACTGGATTTTGGATATCTCATAAAATACATTTATCAAATGTTTTATTACTGCTTCTGTCAGGAGGAACAAGTGCTGAGACTTCCTATTCCATCATCTTCCTGACATCATAGACAGAATTACTGAAAATTTTCTTTCCTTACTTTTCTCCTTTGGTGGGATAATATTTTCCCACTCAGCAATTATTCCATGAGTAAAAGAGATAAAATTATTTTGCTGCTATGTGCTATGAACTACAGGAAGAATAGACATGTCTCAAAATCAACAACAACAACAGAATTTTCTGTGTGATCAGGGTCATTAATACTCTAACAAGTAAATGCATTTCCAAATATATTTAGCTATGATAGGTATTGGGGAAATGTTCCCTCAGCTAACAGAATCCCTTTTAAAAATATATTGCACCATCTCAAAGTTACCTATTTTAAAATAGGGAACCATAGAACTTTTTTATATATTTAAAGATGAGATAACGAGCCCTTCCTGGCTCCTATCTATCTGGACTGGAGCACTGAGTGTATGAGTGGTAGATCAATTAGAAATTTAAAGAAAATGACTGTTGCAGGATGAATTAGATTGAAATTTTCCCATCAGTATAATATTTTCTAACAGAGATATTAATGAGATTGTAAGTGATTATGTCACCTGGAAGAGTCTAGTTTTCAAATTAGCATAATAGTTTGCAAATAAAATAAGATATACATGCATTATGGGAAAGTGTAATTTATAAATCAAGAACATTTAAAAAGAGAATTACTACTTGGAAGAGCTGAAAGAAAAAAATAACAAAGAAGTCAAAGAACAAAGAAATAAATATTTTCATATTAATTTAATGATTTATAAAGCACAAAATACAAATGATCCCTAAATAGCCAGCCAACAAGATAAGAAATTAATTTTGTACACATGTAATTTAATGATTTCTAAAGACCCCTCATTTAGCATTGCAGAAAAAAATTTTAATAAAAACAATCAGTGAGAATTAATCATATAATCTAAAGATGAAATTAACACAGGATACAAAGGTGTAACTATAATTTAGTCAAATTTAATTAATGGGTTGACCAGAAATACTGAACGCCTTTGCTAGCATCAGCATTGTGAAAATTACTCTGGGAATTATAAAATATTAGGCAAAGAATCTTAAAAATCTCAAAATAAGAATTCAAATTCATTAAGCATGTATCTAGTGTATACTAAACAGTAAACACTGTACTAGTTGTGGAGTACATGGATGACTAAGGCATGGTCCTCATCATGGAAGATTCAGTAGCATAATTGAGGAACCAAATATAATGCAATATGAAACTGTCACAGTAATACAAATAGGAAAAATAATATATGAGAAGAATTGTCCTGGAAAAGTTGACAAGTTTCAGTGACTCTAAATCAGTGTTTCTCAAACTTAAATCTCATGTTCTCATTTAATTTCATTTGAAAATTGAAGAAGTATGAAATAATATAACAAAAGTTAAAGCAATGGCAATTTTAACGTGGCCTTACTCAAATTACACACATATTTCTTGAGATTTTACTATACCTTCTTTAGAATTATGCCTTTTGCTCAAGAATCACTGTACTAGATTCAGATTAGATTTGAGTAAAGAAAAGTATTAACATATAGAGGATGTTTAGGCTTAAACTAAACTTACATGCTGCAGTGGATGTCTACTCACCTTTATCACCTTGTCACAAAACCACAGTCTAAAGAACTTATTATGCCAAAACCTAGAGGATGGGCTGCAGGCAAATATTTAACAAGTAGGGCTCCCTGCCATTATGATGTCTTTTTGCTGTAGTAACCCCTGCACCTACAAGACACTAGGTAACTAAATTTCTCAATAACTGTTATTAACATCATCTCTATTTGTAAACCTGACATTTAAACCACAACAGGGAGGCTTTTTCTGGCAACCCACACAGGCAGAGCAGTTTTCAAGAGACTATTAAATACATGTCCCACCCTAGCTTTGCTCAAGATAATGTAGGTATAGTAGTTTTCTGTTGCTGCTGTAACAAATTACCACAAACTTAGTGGCTTAAAACAACAAAATTTATTCTCTTACTGCTTTGGAGGTCTGAAGTCCGAAATGAGTCTCATGGGGGCTAACTTCAACGTGTATGCAATACTGGTTACTTCTGAAGGCTTCTGAAGAGAATACGTTTCTTGCCTTTTCCAGCTTTCAGAGGCTGCCAGCATTCCTAGGCTCATGGTCACATCATTCCAAACTCTGCTTGTGTTGTAGCATCACTTTCTCTTCTGATCTGACTTCTCCTGCATCCTTCCTGTCAGGATCCTTATGATTACACTGGGCCTGCCTGGGTAATCAAGGGTCACCTCCCCACCTCAAGGTTCTTAATCTCATAAGCAAAGTACCTTTGGCCATGTGAGTTAACATATTCATAGGTTCAGGGTATCAGGGAATGGACATCTTTGTGGGCCAGTATTCTGTCTACCACAGTAGCCTATCTTGAGGTGAAGTTTCTCCAGGTCCTCCTGTCTGAGAGAGGATCTTGCCTTGAGGGAGGAAGGGCACAGAAAAGCTATGCTGTGATTTGGCCCAGGTCACTTCAGTCCCCTGAAAATAGTACTTCATATCACCTACCATGCCCAAAACTCTCTTACTGGGGGATCTGCAGGCTAATTTCCAATTTAATTTTTGCAATTTACTCTAATTATGAATTTCCTGAGAAATGTTATTTGATATCTAAATTGAATATAAAGTAGTCCTGACTTCTTGCAAAACAAAAATAAAAGAACTCTCAAGTTGATTAGCTGGACATTTCATCAAATCCTTTTGTTTAAAAATTAGTAAGTTCTTCTGCATACAAATGGCAGGACAGTGTCTATAGTTACATGAAAGATTACCTTGAAACATTAGGCTTGGGTGCTCAGGAACTTCACTGTAACAATAGCAGGGATTTACTTTACAAAGTGCTTTGTACCATTGAGAAAGAACAGTGATGTCAGTACTGAATTATGTATTAACGGCTGACTTCAATTTAAAAGTCACAGTTAATGTGTTTCAAATAAAAGAAACCTCTCAAAAGAACTCATTTAAGTTAGTTAATCATAAGAACAAAACAAGTTCTGCCCTTCTTGGTATTATCAGAATTTAGAGTAAACTCCCCAGAGGAAGTGGTGGAAACAGGTAGGATAAATGTTCCCAAAGAAATAATGACTCATCTGGAAGTTTATAATTAAAATCTGGGCCAGGCATATCAAACACTCTTACCAAAGTGAGCTCAACAGTAGAAGTTTTCTTCAGAGCAAAAAACAGTATAACCTAGCCATGTAAAAAGCACTTTTTCTTTAAAATAGGATGAATATAATGGTCTTTCATTCACAGTATCTTTAACAATGGTCCCTATTTTTGGTTTATTCTTAGAAAAAGAAACCAAATCCTCTGCAAAAGATTCACTGAAGCCATCAGTTGGTCAACATTTAATAAATGTCCACATCAGTCATTAACTCAACAAATAATTACTGAGCACTTAACGCATGCCAAGCCATGTTCTAGGTGCTAGAGATGTAAAGATAATCAAGGGAGAAAAAGCACCTATCCGCATGGAACTTATACTAAGTGAAGATTCCACGAATAATACCTAAATAGCAATTAATACCTAAATAACAAGTTAATACTTAAATAACTGTCTCATGAGAAATTGTTACATATACATTGTTTCATTTACAATGTTTCATGTACACTGAAAAAAATTAAAGCAAACTAAGTAATTAGGTTGTGATGGCTAGGGTAGGGCTATTTTCGATAGAGTGGTCTGGAAAGACCTCTCAGAGAAAATAGCATCTGTACAGGGACCGAAAGGAAGTGAAGCGGCCAGTCATGTGAAGATCAGGAGAAAGTGCATTCCAAGCAGAAGGGACAACAGGGTAAAGCAAACTCCTGAAATAGGAAAGAGTTTGACATGCTCAAGAAGGAGTGAAGCCACTGTGATTGGCCAGAGTGGGCAGCAGCAAGAGTGGTAGGAGGAGATAAGGTCTGTGTAGCCTGGGGCCTTGAACTTGAAGTTTATTCTGAGGACAATGGGAAACCTTTGGAGACTTTTCAGCAGAGAAATAACATGCTTGAGTTCTGTTGTTAAAAATTCACTCTAGCTATTTATGTAGTGGATTATGTAGGACCCAAGAGTAGATGCAGAGACAAGGTAGAGGCCGTGTCAGGTGAAAGACATTAGTTACTTGGACTAGGCCTGCATTCTGTCCACTGAAGACACACCACCATATAACAATCACTGATTTAGTGTGTGTAATGCATCCTGAATGATTAGGTTAGTGGGGCGCCAACCTGCTGCCTCAGCTATGCCTTCAACGAGTTGTCTGATTACTCTCTCAACTTGACAGCTTCTGGGGTTATGGGATGGGATACAATCACTAGATCTCATGGTCATGTGCCTATTGCCTCACTTCCTTTGCTGTTAAGTGGGTTCCCCCCACCATCACATGGCTATAGGAGTGAGTGGAAGGAGAGGCACTGGGGCATCAATGGTAGATGACATGAGGCTCCCAGAGTTCTGGGCTATCTGGTTGTGCAACTTCCTTGTGTCCCCCAGGCCTACATGTGCCTGATCACATATTTACCACTTCCACAACCTCACAATAGCTGACAGCTGTTAACAGCACTCCCAGCAGCTAGGAAAAGTGGACCTTCATTCAAAAGGGGGAACTGGAAAGTACATCATGGCACCCACTGCATTCTTCAGAGATTTCAGATGCTAATTAGTTTCCTCATTGTACCTGACACAAGGATCAATATTTTATCCTCTTTCAGAGTAGGAAACTGAGATGCAGAAGATTCTTTTGTGTAACTGTCTAACATATCTCATCTCTGTGTTTCTGCAAATGAAGCCACAGAGCTCTATAGAATACAGAATCCCACTGACAACTATTTCATTTACTCTAAATCCTTTCTCCACTAAGTTGCATACTGCTAGTTCTTTTAACTCTACATGTTTCTCAAACCGTTCACCCTTCCCTGCACAAATTCAAGTTCATTGGTGTCCATCCTGTATTTTGATGTTGTTTCTCATGAGCAAAGACTATCTAATTCTATATTTTACAGATGGCATTTAAAAATTATATCTAACACCATATCATTTTTACTCATAAGTAAACATCCTCTTCTTAGAGTTGACCTCTTGTTCCAGACTTTGAAAGTATTTGAAACCTTGTTCTGTGATCCAACCTATTATTCAGCTAAGTGAACCCTCTGCTAGTGTGAGAAATGTTTTCAAGTCATAGCTTTTACCGCTTAATAGTTCTACTGTACAAGAAGAGCTTTATAGCACTGTTAAATCACTGGAATTCTATTAAGGTTATGCAGTTAAAGTCTTCAGCAAACTTTAGTATCATGCTAATTTTAGCTTACTCTCACCAAATGTTAGCAACTATCAAAAATGCACTTCAGTTTTAGTAAGCAACCTTCAGTTATACAAAAAATAGAAGTCCAAGGACTTTGAGACCACTTACCTATAAGAACAAAAGAAGCAACTTGAATGTCTGGATACATTTTAACCCCTTCAGATGGGCTTCTGGTGGGCCTTCAAATACCTGTTGAGAGACATCCTCTACATCTGATTCAGTCTATTAATCCATTAATCTAATTTTGAACGTGCTTTACTTGTCATACAGCCCACTTTTTCATTTTGTTCAAGCTGGTATCATAAGATCTCCCTTGCTTCCTTCTCTTAATCTCTGACCAGAAAATGTTGTTCTTGGTTTATGCCTAGATCTGAAGGGAACTGGGGTGGTCATAGAGAAAGAGAAGAGCCAATATGAGCAGCCCTGGAGATGTGCTGGAGGCTGTGATGTAACTGCATGCTCCTGCATGCTTGTCCTAGTGGGTATGGCCAGTGCCCTCAGTTCTGAATATTTACTATCTCAAACATCATCGCTGAAGAAATATGTTGGTGAGTCACACAATAAGCATTATTCCCTCAAAGTTTTAGTAATGCTAAGATGAGTATCTAAACTGATAATAAAACTGCTGATTTCTCCTATAATTTTTTTTAACATAAACCACCATTTCCATAAATCAGTCTATTCCATGTTACTTCCTCAATCAGCCATGGCCCAACATAAGCCTTAGTTGGAGGGCTTTTCATTGTTGGCCTTAGAGATATATAGCTGAAACACTGATCCTGAGCCTACACATTCATAATGATGATGTTCAATCATTCTATAGGTCAAAGTAGGCTTGGAAATGTCAGGAAAATTGGCAGCTTCTATAATCTCTCTAAGGTAGATTTTACGGTTCAGAGACTACATCTAAATACACCTGAAACTGGAATGTGTGTGTATTATGTATATGTGTGTATACACTATATCTATGCATTTATATGCATATACATATATTGTATATAGTATGTATATGTGAATATATATTATGTATATGAGTATATGTATATATGTGTGTGTATATATATGTATATATGTGTGTGTATATATATATATTCCACCCCCACCATGGAGGAAATAGATGGAAAACAAGAAACAGACAAATAAATTAATTACAAATTAATTAGGACAATTAGGTCAAATTAAGAGTGCAAATGGAGTTGATCATTTTCTTTTTCCTCCTTTCATTAACTTTCTATTTGATATTTAGATGAATATAGCAATGCATATGTTGAGTACTTTTAACGCCACCAGTTTAGTCCTTTTTAAAGGAAAGCATAGAACGTTCTGGTACTGCCTTCTGATTGCATCTTGATTGAAGTATTTTTGAAATATTTTTTAAAACTGAGCAGAGTCTTCCAGAAAGTCCTGGTTCCGGCAGCACTCTGTTGGCACACCAGGGATCGAACCCGTGCCCCCTGCATTGGGAGCAGAGTCACGGAGTCACGGAGTCTTAACCACTGGACCATCAGGGAAGCCTTTTTTTTTTTTGGCTGCACTGTGTAGTTCGCGGGATTTTAGTGTTTCCAGACCAGGGATTGAACCTGGGCCTTCAGCAGTGAGAGAGCAGAGTCTTAACCACTGGACTGCCAGGGAATTATATCAATATATATATAAAATTCCAAAAGCCAGTCTACTTTGTTTAGACTTCCTTATTTCAGAAGAGGAAATTGATACAAAGGAAGACAGATTTTTCTTGGCCCCTTCATTGCTGATGACAAAAATTCCGTAAGGAAGGAGAGTGTCAGGGGTTCCCACTGCTCTTTTTTGCTTCTTGCTCTTCTCTTGAAATAAATTTTGAAAATACCACAGTGAGCTTTGCAATTAAATTGCTTTACCCAAAGCAGATGTTCTTAGGAGCATTTTCCCTTCTGCAGTATGGAGACTCATAGTTTCTCCACTCATTCATCTTGTTAATTAGTATCTAAGAGAACTCATGAAGTGGCTGGTCAGAAAGAAATCGGATACATGAGTAAGAGTTTAATTGTTGCTTTTAAACTAAATTATTAAACTGTAAGCCATCTGAAATAGATAAAAGACTGAAAAAGACAAATCAGCCACCACCTACATATTTTATTTCCTTATCTTTTTGGTTTATACTGTTTTAGTATTTTTGCTCAGTTTGAATAATGAAACAATTAATTGGTTTTGCTTTTAAAGTAATGCTATTATAAACATGTAATCAAACTGAATAACATTATGAAATAGATATTATGTATTAAAATATGTATTTTTAAGGCGAGTCTTAATTTAACCCAGGCAGTGAAATCTCCTTTCCTGTATACCTCAATGGTTTAGTATATTTTATCTCCCACTGAAATTATTTCTCAGAAATCTTTCTATTCGATTTTTAAAATGTTTTTCTTTTTAGATTTTAAGAAGCCAAAGTTGTGACCTAAAATATAAGAATACTTTAAGCATACATTAGCTTAACATGAGAGTTAAATAGAAACACTAAATGCCTTAAAATATTTTCAAGTTTGGGATATCTGAAATTAACACACTTGGCTCTTGATATTTGGAGAGAAATGTTTTTCTGAATGTGTAGTTGAATTAAAAAATACAGCTTGACCATTTTAGTTCTATATAGAAATTTAAACTAAAGGCAGTACACAACAACAATATAAAAGATTTTAAGAGCTTTTATATAGTAAAATTATCTTACATTCTTATGTGACTTCAATTAACTGAAGATAAAGTCTATAGTTTGATCCAAACACCACTGAAAGTTTTATGATTCACTTGGATTTACTAAGGGTGAAAATAGCTTTGTTTTTCCTTTGAATCATTTCCAAGTTACTGCTAACTAATATATATATATATTATATATATATATTTTAAGTTATTAATTTTTTTGTTTTAAGGAATGCACAGTGGGCTGGGGCGTTTATTTTTATTTATATTTTTATTTTTTTTTATATTTATTTTTGGCTGTGTTGGGTCCTCGTTTCTGCGCGAGGGCTTTCGCTAGTTGTGGCAAGCGGGGGCCACTCTTCATCGCGGTGCGCGGGCCTCTCACTATCGTGGCCTCTCTTGTTGCGGAGCACAGGCTCCAGACGCGCAGGCTCAGTATTTGTGGCTCACGGGCCTAGTCGCTCCGCGGCATGTGGGATCTTCCCAGACCAGGGCGCAAACCCGTGTCCCCTGCATTAGCAGGCAGATTCTCAACCACTGCGCCACCGGGGAAGTCCCTTAAGTTATTTTTATGACAAAGACTTTCTCCATCTGGAAAATAAAGTATACATTACTGTCATATTCAAGGTCTAATATACAAGATTTGAGTTTTGCAGAGCAATAACATAAGGGATTTTCAGAGGGGTCTGGCATGGAGGCTGGAATAGAGGAGGCAGAAGCTTATATGGCTATGGGAGCAAAGCACAAGGTTCAGCTTTAAGTGATCACTTTAAGATGGTTCCTTACAGCCAAACCAATATTTAACATGTAGATGTGTTGCACTAGTAGGAAAAGAATCAACCTTCTACTGTCCATGATGGTACAGAGGAGCTGCTGTGTCCTCTAACAAGTCTGAGCATGGTCGAGGCTGAGCAGTCTATTCTTTGGAGAGTTTACTATAATTTTGTGACTTACTTATTGACAAAAGCTTATTTTCTTTTTAAAATTTATCCAAGATTAGTCATCAAATGATTTTTCCCTAAAAGTTTAAGGTTCTCATCAAAATATTTATGTTTTTCTGAAGAGACGGAGACTACCTAAAGAAAAATTAACTGAAAAAAACTACACATTAGAAATTGCTATGTTCTAAGATATACTCTCTTTTAGGATGTATGTGCATACTGGATAGTGGTTTTATGTGCATACGTGTTGTTCCATAATGATACTTACATTCTTGCTGATATAGAAGAAGTAGCGTGGTGTAATGTACCCAGGGCTGGAATGAGGACCAGGAATCCTTGGTAGCTGTTTTAGTTTTGCCATTAACAATCTGCATGACCTTATAAAAGTCATTGATCCTCTCTGGGCCTCAGTCCCCTCATTTATAAAATGAGAAGCACAGACTAGATGATTTCTAAAATCTTTTCCAGTTCTCATAATTAAGGCCCCTCATTCCACTGTGATTCTTAAAGATAAAATTTTAATTATTTTATGGTCCATTACACAGTGGTTTTGAAATAAGAAGAATGCACTGACTGACATATAGCCTCACCCTTGACATGGAAATTTGTTTTGTAATTACGTCAAAAATATCTTTCTCAGATGATGCTCTCTAAACATGGTAAAAAAAAATAGTAGTAAAAATAAAAATAAAATATAATACACTATCAATATTGGAATATATTTAGCACACCCAACAACTTTTATGTGATCTTTAAGAATCCATTGCATCATTAACACTGATTTTTAATAGAAACAATTTTTTTAGTAGAGAGTCTAAGAAAGATTTTGAAGAGAAAGGGAAAGAACAAGATTTGGAAATAGTGTAGCAAATGGAGAAACCATTTGATAAAACACAGACTGAATCTGAGAAAACTACGCCTACAAAAAAAGTCTGATTTTCCTGACACCTCCTTCTTTAATCCACATGGTAAGGACCTCACAGGGTCCCATGCCTTTACTGGGTGCCCTATTTTTCAAATTTATCTTTTGTGTTTTTATAAACTTATTTTGGAGGATTGAAATTTATAATACTAGTAGTACTAAGGTCGGACCTGTCCCAAGGCAAAGCAGCTTTGGATGTATATATTTATTTGTACTCTAACACTTTTATTCAAAGTATTTTGACTGTGATAAAACAGACCAGTTTCTACTATGCTTAACCAAAATTATTTGTCAAGTTCAGCTAACAGTTGCTAATAAAACGTTCACAAGGCCCAATCCTCCATCACCCAATGCTCTAAAAATAACCTCATGTTTTTCTTACGGTTTAGTTGTCTAATAAAATTCAGTGTTCTGTCACATATTGAAGTTTCATTCTATAAAAGAAATACTCTGCAATAAAATATGCTCTCACCAATGGTATAAAATAGGATTTTAAAACAATTATTCATTTAGTTGTATCAATACTTCAAAGAGAGTGCAAAACTACATAATCAGGTTACAAGAATTCTTTGAATATTTTTCTTCTTTTGTTGGCTTATTAACCTTGTTCATAATTTGTCCATTTTTCCTCCTCCCAACACAAAATAGAAGTTAAGATTTAAACTGTAAGGTAATTAATAACACAATGTAGTATAGAAAGTTACACCTGTACAAAATGCATGAGAAGTGCCCATGACTAACCGCTTTAATTTTCCTCTCCTTGTCTCAAATATTTTCTCAGGTATTTCATGTTTTTTGCCTCCATGTGACCAACCACTGCAAATTTAATTAAGGATTTGTAAATATTCCCCACCCCTGATAAAATCTGATAATTTGTTTTTCTCATACTATTTGAAACATACTACTAATGCAATGCCAGATTCATGTAGAAAACCTTTTAACACAGAAAAACAAATTGTAAGAGAGATAAATGAGCTTTTAAAGAGCACATACTAACGCAGAATGGGATTTATTTTCACAAAAGAGTCCCTATTTTCAGTTAGTTTCTTTCACAGTGTACTCTTGAATCTTATGAAAACATAACAACAAAACCTTAAAGAAATTCCTTTCCGGAATGTTTCAGGAATGTTTTTCACTCAGAATAAATATATCTTAAGACACTTCACATCATATGCCTTTCCAAGGGATTTTTTTTTTTTCCACACACACTTGAGGAGTATATTCAGAATATTTTGGTACAGGCACTGCTGCCCAGACCTGCCCAGTTAGAAGTGATGGCCAATGCAGACCCCCTGCTGTGGCAGGCCTTCATTCTTAAATGAATGGATCTGGGAGGGGGGGTGATGGGGGAGGCACTGGGGCAGTAGAGGCAGGAGAGCTTGTTTCCCAACTTCTTTGAAAATACTATAATAATTTAACAATTGTTCAACTAATAACTATTTAGCTGAGCCACTGCATTCCCTGCCCTGTATTAAATAAAAGTGGATCTTTCAACATTATTCTCACAGTACACACAATGGAAATTTAGAAATTGGGGTATTTTGTTTACTAATTCAAAAAATACTTATTGAGGACATAGTAGCTGCTGGGCTAGGCCCAGAAGAAAAGGAGACTATTAGGGCAATCCTCTGCAGAAGAAGTTGCACTAATGGGGGAAATCTTATATAAAGTCTAACAACTACATTTCCTATTGACTTTCTTCTGCCCATATTGTGTTTCTATTACTCTGCATCTTCTGGGAATAAAAAAGGACTGATCAAACACTATCTTCTCAAACTAAAATAAAGTCAGTTTGACTTTTCCACATAAAACTAGAAAAATTGATTTTTCAACTCTTTTGCATTCATTCCAGACAGATCTGCTGAGTTCTACAAAGTTTGACCAATAGTCATTAGATTTATTTTCTGTTTTCTCTGTCCTAATGGAGGGCATTCTTGAAAACATTTAACTTTGTCCAGACATTCTGTAGGCTGCCTTCTTGTAACCAGAGAAGAGGATGTGCATCTTCCCTGACCCAAGAGGGCCCCTCCTCCAGACCCCCTGACACAGGAGGCCCCCCACCTGCCACAGAACATTCCAGGCCTCCCCCACCCAGGAGGGCTCCTGAGGGTACATGAGGAGAGTGCATTTCACTTGAATGAAACATTTCCTGTTTAAAGACAAGCATTTTAGTTCAGTTGACACTCATCCCCTTCAGTCTTAAAGCTGGGGCATTTGGGAACACAACAGCTTTCTGTTTGCTCCTGTCTGTCAGCAGGGAAGCTGGAAAGCTCAGAACTAAGCCACCCCATTCAGGACCTAGAGTCCAGAAAAATATCTCATGAAAAGAACCCACTTCTTCTGAAATACTGCAGATTAAACAATAGTTAGTCATCAATAAGTACTTCAGAAATACATATTCATTTACATTAAAATTGTATAGAGAATTATTGGTTTCTCCTGGAACTAAGATGAGTGAAGAATAAATAAATAACCAAAGTAAACTAACACCTTAATTTACATGTTAATAGAGGGATTATAACACAAATAAAGATAGGTGTGTGAAACCAAGACCAACAGGTTAACCTGAGCAGCCTTAAGGTGGAGCTGACATTTTCTTAGGGAGTTGATTCACCTGTCATGCAGCCTCAGCAAACCTTTTTTTTTCATTCTCTAAGTGAGAATAGATACAGACTGTCCACCACTTGATTAAGAGATTAGCTGGTGTTCAAGTCAAAAACCAATATGAACTCAGCACCATAGTAGCATGATTCAGCAAAACAGAAAGAACACAGTTTACCTTTTCTTACTTTGCTATTTGTAGGTTAAGTTGAGGAAAAACGTAATGAGTTGTCTAGAGCAAATACTGGCACCATGGTAAAAATATGTGGCCTTTTAAAATTTATGGAAATTTCTCCTCTGTGTAGAGGTGGGAGTGGTGGGGGGATGAATAGGGTAGAGATGGGAAGACAGTCACCCACTTGGTAAAAAATGTTTTGAAAAGTGTCTCAAAGTATATTTAGTACATATTTTAAGTCATAAAGAAAAATTGTATAGGATTTATATAATTATTCTGTTTTAGGGAGCTAGGTGGCTCAAAGGAATCCCAGCAGACCTGAGGAAGAGAAACTCTTCCCCCCAGGCCCTCTGTTTAAGGCCACAGCTGCTCAGTCCAACACAGTAGCTTTCAGCCATAAGTGATTATTAAGCACTTGGAATATAGCTGGTCCAAACAGAAATGTGCTGTAAGTATAAAACACACAATGAATTTAGAAAACTTAGAACACAAAAAAAACAATAATGTAAGATACTACATTAGTAATTTTGATTTTTAATTTTTAAAAAAAAATTTTTGGGGAATAGTTGCTTAATAATGCTGTGTCAGTTTCTATTGTACAGCAAAGTAAATCAGCTGTATGTATACATATATCCCATCTTTTTTTTATTTCCTTCCCATTTAGGTCACCACAGAGCACTGAGTAGAGTTCCCTGTGCTATACAGTAGGTTCTCATTAGTAAAACTGAAGGCATATTCTCTAAAATCAGGAATAAGACAAGGGTGCCCACTCTCACCACTCTTATTCAACATAGTTTAGGAAGTCCTAGCCATGGCAATCAGAGAAGAAAAAGAAATAAAACGAATTCAAATTGGAAAAGAAAAAGTAAAACTGTCACTGTTTGCAGATGACATGATACTATACATAGAAAATCCTAAAGATGCCACCAGAAAACTACTAGAGCTAATCAATGAATTTAGTAATGTTGAAGGATACAAAATTAATACACAGAAATCTCTTGCATTTCTATACACTAACAACAGAAGAACAGGAAGAGAAATTAAGGAAACAATCCCATTTACCATTGCAACAAAAAGAATAAAATACCTAAGAATAAACCTACCTAAGGAGGTAAAAGACCTGTACTCAGAAAACTATAAGATACTGATGAAAGAAATCAAAGATGACACAAACAGATGGAGAGATATACCATGTTTTTGGATTGTAAGAATCAATATTGTGAAAATGACTACACTACCCAAAGCAATCTACAGATTCAGTGCAATCCCTATCAAATTACCAATGGCATTTTTCATAGAACTAGAACAAAAAATTTTATAATTTATATGGAAACACAAAAAACCTCGAATAGCAAAAGCAATCTTGAGGAAAACAAAAAACAAAAAACGGAGCTGGAGGAATCAGGCTCCTGATTTCAGACTATACTACCGGGCTACAGTAATCAAGACAGTATGGTACTGGCACAAAAACAGAAATATAGATCAATGGAACAGGATAGAAAGCCCAGAGATAAACCCACACAACTATGGTTACCTACTCTATGACAAAGAAGGCCAGAACATACAGTGGAGCAAAGACAGTCTCTTCAATAAGTGGTGCTGGGAAAACTGGACAGCTACATGTAAAAGAATGAAATTAGAACACTCCCTAACACCATACACAAAAATAAACTCAAAATGGAATAATTTTTATATTGAGGAGAGCGATCAAGATGGCAGAGTAGTAGGATATGAAGCTCACCCTCTCCCACAAATACAACAAAAATACATCTACATGTGGAAGGATTCTCACAGAATATCTACTGAACGCTGGCAGAAGACCTCAGACTGCTGAAAAGGCAAGAAAATCATCACATAACCAGGTAGAAAAAAAGAAAAAAGTGAGAAAGGAATTGGGATGGGACCTGCACCCCTGGGAGGGAGCTTTGAAAGAGGAAAGGTTCCTGCACCCTGGGAAGTCACCTCACCAGTGGGGAGTTGGCCAGGACAGAGGGGAGTTTCAGCACCTTAGAGGAGGATGCAGCAGCTGGTTTGCATCAGCCAGAGCAGAGGGATAATTGCACAGATGGGTCAGTGCTGCCAACCTGCATGGCCCAGCCTGACACAAGCATCTGCCAGTGCTGGCAGAAGCTGGGTACTGGAACTCGGGCTTCAGAGTTCAGAACCAGAGAGAGGACTGGGGTTGGCTGTGTGGAGACAGACTGGGACGGGGGCTGGAATTTAGTGCAACCATGGCGGGGGTTGGTGTATGTGGATGAAGCCTGGGCTGACTTACAGTCCAGTCACCATTGTTTGGGGGGGGGGTGTGCACAAAGGGAAGGGTGGGACCTGGATTGTAGACTTTTTCCCTGTGCACGTGCTCACAGAGGGCAGGACACTGCCTGCATGGGCCCCAGGAGTGATCACAGGCCAGGGCCAACTCTGTCCTGGACCCCAGAAGTGGTCATGGGCTCCTGACTCTCCTGCATGGACCCTAGAAGTGGTCACAGGCCCCTGCCAACTACCTCCTGGACTCCAGGAGTGGTTGCGAGCCCCCGCCACCTCCCTCCCAGATTTCAGGAGTGGTTGCAGGCCACAACTGCCACTCACCCAAACTCCAGGAGTGGTTGCAAGAGCCAACTCCACTCCCATCTCATACCCTGGGGGCACACTTGAGCTGCCCGTCAAGCCAAGAACCCAAAGACTGGGCACCAACCACCACATCTGCACACCCTCTATCAAGAGGGTAAGGACCAGCACATGCTGAGAAAAGAGGCAACAGGAATCCATACTAAAAACAGCCCTTACATTAAATATACTAAACCCACACAAGCTACATAGGGAAGACCCCACATATAAATAACCCTCCAAAACCATTGTAGATAATTGTTTCTCCTATATTCACAGAGTAAGAGGAATATAAGTAAAATAAAGAAGCAGAGGAACCACTCCCAGTTAAAAGACCAAGAGCATTCCCCTGAAAGAACAATGAAGCAGACCTCTTCAGGCTAATAGATACCTATTTCAAAAAGGAGATCACGAAAATACTGAAGGAATTAAGACTATCAACAGAAATGAAGAGTACTGTAAAAAGGAACTATAAACTATAAAGAAGAACCAAGAAAAATTAGAAAACTCATTTGCAGAGATGAAAGCTGAGCAGTGAAGAGCAGAATGAGTAAAGGCAATGAAGAGCAGAATGAATAATGCAGAAGAACAAATAAGTGATGTGGAAGATAGAATAATGGAAATAACCCAATCAGGACAGAAGACAGAAAGCCAAATAAAAAAAAAAAAAATGAAAGCAATATAAGAGAACTATGGCATAATATAAAGTGTGCCAACCTACACATCGTAGGGATTAGAGAAGGGGAAGAAAGAGAAAAGGTGATCAAAAATGTATTTGAAGAAATTATGGCTGAGAATTTACCAAACTTAAAGAAGGAAACAGATATCTAGGAACAGGGAGCACAGAGGGTCCCAAACAATATAAACCCTAACAGACCTGCACCAAGGTCTGTTATTGTAACAAAAATGACAAAAGTTGAAGATAGAGGATACTAAAGGCAACAAGAGTATAATGAAGAGTAATTTACAAGGGAAGCCCACATAATGCTATCAGCTGATTTCTTTACAGAAAAGTTACAAGCCAGAAGGGAGTGGAAAGATATATTCAAAGTCCTGAAATGGAAAAATCTGCAACCTAGGATACTCTACCCAGCAATATTATCGTTTAGAATAGAAAAATAGGTAAAGAATTTCTTAGATAAGCAAAAACTAAAAGAATACAGCAATACTAAAATTATCCTAAAACAAATAGAGAAAGGTCTTCTCTAAATAGGAAAGAAGTAAGAATCTATAGGAAAGGGAAAACCACAATTGAAAAATAAATCACATAAATAAGCCAGTAAACGGATTAAAAAATAAAAATAAAAAATTTCTGTGAAAGTGATGATAACCACAATGAACAGCAAAAGGATGAGCATGAAGATGTAAAAGAGGACATCAAAATCATAAAATGTGGGGGAGGAGAGTAAGAAAATGTAGATTTTCTTTTCCTAGAATGTGTTTGAGCCTATATGACTACCAGTCTAAAGAAAGTAGATATAGGAAGGGATTAACAGGCTTGAAAAACAGGGTAACCACGAATAAAAAATATAAGATAGACTTACAAAAACCAAAAGAAGAAAACACATGTATTATACAAAAGAAACTCATCAAGGCACAAAAAAAAAAAAAACAAAAAGAAAAAAGGACAAAGAAGAAATATAAAATCAACAGGAAAACAAGGTTTAAAATGACAGTAAATACATATCTATGAATAATTACCTTAAATGTCAATGAACTCAATATTCCAATCAAAAGACACAGAGTGGCAGATTGGATTAAAAAAAAAAAGCCTACAATATGCTGCCTACAAGAGACGTACTTTAGTGGAAAGGACCCATGTATTGAAAGTGAAGGGAGGGAAATAGATATTTCATGCAAATGGTAATGACAAGAAAGGTGGCGTCACAATACTCCTATCAGACAAAATAAGCTTTAAAACAAAGGCCATAAAGAAAGATGAAGAAGGACCTTATATAATGGTACAAGGATCAATACAAAAAAAGGATTTTACAGTTGTCAACATACTTGCACCTAATATAGGGGCACCCAAATACAAAAAACAAATACTAGCAGACATAAAGTGAGAAATTGACAGAGATACAATAATAGTAGGAGACTTTAACACCCCACTCACTCTTCCAGACAGAGAATCAGTAAGGCAACAGAGAAACTAAATGATACAATAGAACAGTTAGACTCGATATTTTCAGGACATTATATCCAAAAACCCAGAATACACATTCTTTTCAAGGGCTCATGGAACATTCTCTAGAACTGACCACATACTAGGGCACAAAGGAAGCCTCAACAAATTTAATAACATAGAAATTATCTCAAGCATCTTTTCTGACCACAATAGCCTGAAAGTAGAAATTAATCCCAGGAAAAGAAATGAGAAAAAAAAAATAATTACATGGAGACTAAAAAACATGCTACTAAAAAAACCAATGGGTCAGTGATGAGATCAAATAGGAAGTTAAAAAAATATGGTGAGACAAATGACAATTAAACCACAATCATACAAAATCTGTGGGATGCAGCAAAAGCAGTTACTAGAAGTTCATAGTGATACAGGCCTTCCTTAAAAAATAAGAAAAATCTCAAATAAACAACCTAACCTACAAGTTAAAAGAATCAGAAAAGTAAAATATCTAGGAATAAACCTACCTAAGGAGACAAAAGACCTGTATGCAGAAAATTATAAGACACTGATGAAAGAAATTAAAGATGATAAAAATAGATGGAGAGATATATACCATGTTCTTGGATTGGAAGAATCAACGTTGTGAAAATGACTCTACTACCCAAAGCAATCTACAGATTCAATGCAATCCCTATCAAACTACCACTGGCATTTTTTCACAGAGCTATAACAAAAAATTTCACAATTTGTATGGAAACACAAAAGACGCTGAATAGCCAAAGCAATCTTGAGAACGAAAAATGGAGCTGGAGGGATCAGGCTCCCTGACTTCAGACTATACTACAAAGGTACAGTAATCAAGACAGTATGGTACTGGCACAAAAACAAATATAGATCAATGGAACAGGATAGAAAGCCCAGAGATAAACCCACGCACATATGGTCACCTTATCTTTGATAAAGGAGGCAAGCATATACAGTGGAGAAAAGACAGCCTCTTCAATAAGTGGTTCTGGGAAAACTGGACAGGTACACGTAAAAGTATGAAATTAGAACACTCCCTAACACCATACACAAAAATAAACTCCAAAGGGATTAAAGACCTAAATGTAAGGCCAGACACTATAAAACTCTTAGAGGAAAACATAGGCCGAACACTGTATGACATAAATCACAGCAAGATCCTTTTTGACCCACCTCCTAGAGAAATGGAAGTAAAAACAAAAATAAACAAATGGGACCTAATGAAACTTAAAAGCTTTTGCACAGCAAAGGAAACCATAAACAAGACCGAAAGACAACCCTCAGAATGGGAGAAAATATTTGCAAATGAAGCAACTGACAAAGGATTAATCTCCAAAATTTACAAGCAGCTCATGCAGCTCAATAACAAAAAAACAAACAACCCAATCCAAAAATGGGCAGAAGACCTAAATAGACATTTCTCCAAGGAGATATACAGATTGCCAACAAACACATGAAAGAATGCTCAACATCATTAATCATTAGAGAAATGCAAATCAAAACTACAATGAGATATCATCTCACACCAGTCAGAATGGCCATCATCAAAAAATATACAAACAATAAATGCTGGAGAGGGTGTGGAGAAAAGGGAACCCTCTTGCACTGTTGGTGGGAATGTAAATTGATACAGCCACTATGGAGAACAGTATGGAGGTTCCTTAAAAAACTAAAAATAGAACTACCATATGACCCAACAATCCCACTACTGGGCATATACCCTGAGAAAACCATAATTCAAAAAGAGTCATGTACCAAAATGTTCATTGCAGCTCTATTTACAATAGCCAGGACATGGAAGCAACCTACATGTCCATCATCAGATGAATGGATAAAGAAGATGTAGCACATATATACAATGGAATATTACTCAGCCATAAAAAGACACGAAATTGAGTTATTTGTAGTGAGGTGGATGGACTTAGAGTCTGTCATACAGAGTGAAGTAAGTCAGAAAGAGAAAAACAAATACAGTATGCTAACACATATATATGGAATCTAAGGAGAAAAAAAAAGGTCATGAAGAACCTAGTGGCAAGATGGGAATAAAGACACAGACCTACTAGAGAATGGACTTGAGGATATGGGGAGGGGGAAGGGTAAGCTGTGACAAAGTGAGAGAGTGGCATGGACATATATACACTACCAAATGTAAAATAGATAACTAGTGGGAAGCAACTGCACAGCACAGGGAGATCAGCTCTGTGCTTTGTGACCCCCTAGAGGGGTGGGATACGGAGGGAGGGAGGGAGGAAGATGCAAGAAGGAAAAGATATGGGAACATTTGTATATGTATAACTGATTCACTTTGTTATAAAGCAGAAACTAACACACCATTGTAAAGCAAGTATACTCCAATAAAGATGTTAAAAAAAAAAAAAAGATAGTGATTGGTGAAGAACAGGCTGGTCATATAACCTGGGGAGATACTGGGCACCCCACCTAATGGAAGGTCTTAGCTTAAACAATTACTTATGACCTTGCTAATGTTACTATGTATATTACTTGTATTCTGCCTATTTTATGATTTTTTTTCTTGCATTACCAAATGTGTGACTGAGCCTCCAATAAAAATAATGAAGACTAGGAGACTTGAAAAATAAAGAATCAGAAAAAGAACAACAAACAAAACTTAAAATCAGGAGAAGGAAGGAAATAATAAAGATCAGAGAGGAAATAAATAAAATAGAGATTTAAAAAATGTAGAAAAATTCAGTAAAACCAAGAGCTGCTTCCTTGAAATGATAAACAAATTTGACAATGCCCTGGCCAAGCTCACCAAGAAGAAAAGAGAAAGAACGCAAATAAACAAAATAAGAAATGAAAAAGGAGGCATAACAACTGATACCACAGAAATACAAAAAACCATAAGGGAATACTATGAAAAATCATATGCCAACCAATTTGACAACCTAGAAGAGATGGACAAGTTTCTAGAAACAAACAGTCCGCCAAAATTGAATCAAAAAAATATAGATAATTTGAACAGACAGATCACTAGAACTGAAATAGAATCTGTAATTAAAAAACTCCCTACAAACAAATGTCAATATAGCTTCACAGGTGAATTCTACCAAACATACAAAGAACTTACACTGATCCATCTCAAACTTTTCCAAAAAATTGAAGAGGAGGGAACACTTCCAAGGACATCTACGTAGCCAACATCACCCTGATGCCAAAACCAGACAAAGACACCACCAAAAAAGAAAATTACAGGCCAGTATCTTTGATGAATATAGATGCAAAGATTCTCAACAAAATATTAGCAAACTGAATACAACAGCACATAAAAAAGATCATACACCATGACCAAGCAGGATTCATCCCAAGTTCACAAGGAGAGGTCAACATAGGCAAATCAATCAATGTGTTACACCACATAAACAAAAGAACAGACAAAAATGACATGATCTTCCCAATAGATGCAGAAAAAGCATTTTACAAAATTCAACATCCATTCATGATAAAAACTCTTACCAAAGTGGGTATAGAGGGAACATATCTCAAAATAGTGAAAGCTATTTATGATACATCCACAGACAATATAATACTCAATGGTGAAAAGGTGAAAGCCTTCCTGCTAAAATCTGGAACAAGACAAGGATACTCACTCTCACCACTTCTCTTCAACATGGTGTCAGAAGTCCTAGCCATAGCAATCAGGCAAGAAAAAGAAAAATTATCCAAATTGGAAGGGAAGAAGTAAAATTGTCATTATATGCAGATGACATGATACTATATATAGAAAACTCTAAAGCCTCCATACGAAACTACTAGAACTGATAAACAAATTCAGCAAGATAGCAGGATACAAGATTAACACATGGAAATTGGTTGCATTCCTTTACACCAACAATAAAATATCAGATAGGGAATGTAAAGGACTTTCTGGCAAGATGGCAGAGTAGAAGGACATGAACTCACCTCTTCTTACAAAAACAGCTAAGTCACAACTAACTGCTAAACAACCATCAACAAAAATAATGCTGGAAACTATGAAAAAGACACCCTACACCCAAAGACAAAGAAGAAGCCACAACAAGATAGTAGGAGGGGTGCAATCATGATAAAATCAAATTGCATACCTGCCAGGTGAGTGAACCACAAACTGGAAAATAATTATACCACAGAAGTTCTCCCACAGGAGTGAAAGTCCTGAGTCCCATGTCAGGGTACCCAGCCTGGGGGTCTGGGAACTGGAGGAGGAGGCCCCAGAGAATCTTGCTTTGAAAGGCAGTGGAGTTTGATCTCAGGAATTCCAGAAGACTGTGGGAAATAGAAACTCCACTCTTGGAGGGTGCACACGAGGTCAAGTGTGTACCAGGACCCAGGGATAAAAGCAGTGACCTCATAAGAGATTGGACAGACCTACCTGCTAGTATTGGCGGGTCTCCTGTGGAGGTGGAGGGGGGTGGCTGTGGCTCACTGCAGGGAAAAAGACACTGGCAGTGGCAGCTTGGGTGAGTACTCATTAGCATGAGCCTGCCTGGAGGCCACAATTTCCCTACAAGACCTAGCCCCACCTAACAGCCTGTAGGCTCCAGTGCTGAGACACCGCAGACTGAACAACCAACAGGGCAGAAACACAGCCCAACTCATCAGCAGACAAGCTGGGTAAAGTCTTCCTGAACAAGGTCCTGCCCACCAGAGGGAAAAAAAAACAGCTCCATCTACCAGCAGGCAGGAACCAGCCCTTCCCACCAAGAAGCCTGCACAAGCCTCTTAGACAGCCTCAACCATGAGAGGGCAGAGAACAGAAGCAAGAAGAACTACAAACCTGTAGCCTGTGGAATAGAACTGCAATCACAGAAAATTAGACAAGATGAAGTGGTAGAGGAATATGCCTCAGATGAAGGAACAAGGTAAAACAAACACCATAAGAACAATTAAGTGAAGTGGAGATAGGCAATCTACCAGAAAACGAATTCAGAGTAATGATAGTTAAGATGATCCAAGGTCTTGGAAAAAGAATGGAGACACAGATAGAGAAGATACAAGAAATATTTAACAAAGACCTAGAAGAACTAAAGAACAAACAAACAGAGATAAACAATAAAATAACTGAAATGAAAAATACACTAGAATGAATAAATAACAGAGTAACTGAGGCAGAAGAATGGATAAGTGACCTGGAAGACAAAATGCTGGAAATCACTGCCACAGAAGAGAATAAAGAAAAAAGAATACAAAGAAATGAACACAGTCTAAGAGACCACTGGGAAAACATTAAATTCACCAACGTTCACATTATAGGAGTACAAGAAGGAGAAGAGAGAGAGAAAGGAGCTGAGAAAATATTTGAAGAGATAATAGGTGAAAACTTCCTTAACATGGGAAAGGAAACAGTCACCCAAGTCCAGGAAGCTCAGAGAGTCCCAGGCAGGATGAACCCAAGGAGGAACACACAGATACACATAGTAATCAAACTGACAAAAATTAAAAACAAAGAAAAAATATTAAAAGCAACAAGGGAAAAGTAACAAATAACATACAAGGTACTCCTATAAGGGTATCAGCTTATTTCTCAGCAGAAACTCTGCAGGCCAGAAGAGAGTGGCATGATATACTTAAAGTGATGAAAGGGAAGAACCTACAACCAAGAATACACTACCCAGCAAGGCTCACATTCAGATTCAATGGAGAAATCAAAAGCTTTACAGACAAGCAAAAGCTAAGAGAATTCATCACCACCAGACCAGCTTTGCAACAAATGATAAAGGAATTTTTCTAAGCAGAAAAGAAAATGCCACTACAAGAAACAAGAAAATTACGAATAGAAAAGCTCACAAGTAAAGGCAAACATAAAGTAATGGTAGGAAATCATCTGCACACAAATATGATAGCAAAACCAGCAATTGTGAAAAGAGGAGAACACAAATACAGGATATTGGAAATGCATTTGAAGTTAAAAGACCAACAACTTAATACAATCTTGCTTATATACAGATTGCTGTATGAAATCCTCATGGTAACCACAAACTGAAAATCTACAACAGATACACACACAAAAAAGAAAAAGGAACCCAAATGCAACACTAAAGTTAGTCATCACATCACAAGAGAAGAGAACAAAAGACGATAGGAAGAAAAAAAGACCTATCAATACAAAAACAAACCCCAAACAATTAAGAAGATGTCAATAAAACATACATATCAATAATTACCTTAAACATAAATGGAGTAATGCTCAAACCAAAAGACACAGACTGGCTGAATGGATATGAAAACTAGACCTGTATATATGTTGTCTACAAGAGACCCACTTCAGATCTAGGGATACATACAGACCGAAAGTGAGGGAATGGAGAAAGATATTCCACAGAAATCGAAATAAAAATAAAAATGGTGTAGCAATATTCATATCAGACAAAAAAGACTTTAAAATAAAGACTTACAAGAGACATAAAAGGACACTACATAACTAAATAATAACAATTGTAAATATATATGCACCCAACATAGGAGCTTCTCAATATATAAGGCAAATGGTAACAGCCATAAAAGGGGAACTCAACAGTAACACAATAATAGTGGGGGACTTTAACACCCCACTTTCAGGAATGGAAAGATCATCCAGGCAGAAGATCAATAAGGAGACAAAGGCTTTAAATGACACATTAGACCAGATAGATTTAATTGATATTTATAGAGCATTCCATCCAAAACAAGCAGAATACATATTCTTCTCAAGTGAACGTGAAACATTCTCCAGGATAGATCACATGCTAGGCCACTAAGCAAGACTTGGTAAATTTAAGAAAATTGAAATCATATCAAGCATCTTTTCTGACCACAATGCTATGAGATTAGAAATCAACTACAAGAAAAAAAAAATGTTAAGAAAAAGCATTGAGGCTAAACAATATGCTACTAAACAACCAATGGATCACTGAAGGAATCAAAGATGAGATAAAAAGAAATACCTAGAGACAAATGAAAATGAAAGCACTATGATCCAAAACCTATGGGATGCAGCAAAAGCAGTTCTAAGAGGAAGTTTAAAGAAGTTCTAAACTTCTAAGGAAGTTTAAAGCAATACCATCTTACCTCAGGAAACAAAAATCAAAAATTAACAAACTAGCCTGACACCTATAGCAGCTAGAAAATGAAGAACAAACAAAATCCAAAGTTAGTAGATGGAAAGAAATCATAAAGGTCTGAGCAGAAATAAATGAAATAGAAATAAAGAAAACAATAGAAAAGATCATTGAAACTAAAAGCTGTTTCCATAGGAAGATAAACAAAATTGCTAAACTTTTAACGAGGCTCACCAATAAAAAAAGAGAGAGGGCTCAAATCAATAAAATTAGAAATGAAAAAGAAGTTACAATGGACACCACAGAAATGCAAAGGATCATAAGAGACTATAAAAGCAACTATATGTCAATAAAATGGACAACCTGGAAGAAATGGAAAAAATTCTCCGAAAGGTACAGTTTCCCAAAACTGAACCAGGAAGAAATAGAAAATATGAACAGACCAATCACAAGCACTGAAATTGAAACTGTGGTTTAAAAACTCCCAACAAATAAATGTCCAGAACCATATGGCTTGACAGGTGAATTCTATCAAACGTTTAGAGAAGAGCTAACACCTATCCTTCTGAAACTATTCCAAAAAATTGCAGAGGAAGGAATACACCCAAACTCATTCTATGAGGCCACCATCACCCTGATACCAAAACCAAAGATACCATAAAAAAAAGAAAAAAAGAAAATTGCAGGACACAAAAATCCTCAACAAAATACTAGCAATCAGAATCCAACAATACATTAAAAGGATCATACACCATGATCAAGTGGTATTTGTCCCAGGAATGAATGAAGGATTTTTCAATATCCACAAATCAGTGTGGTACACAATATCAACAGATTGAAGAATAAAAACCATCTCAATTTGATCATCTCAACAGATACAGAAAAAACTTTTGACAAAATTCAACACCCATTTATGATAAAAGCTCTACAGAAAGTGGGCACAGAGGGAACATACCTCAACATAATAAATGCCACATATGACAAACCCACAGCAAACATCATTCTCAGTGGTGAAAAACTGAAAGCATTTCCTCTAAGATCAGGAACAAGACAAGAATGTCCACTCTCACCAGTGTCATTCAACATAGTTTTGGAAGTCCTAGCCATGGCAATGAGAGAAGAAAAAGAAATGAAAGGAATCCAAACTGACAAAGAAAAAGTAAAACTGACACTGTTTGCAGATGATATGATACTATACATAGAAAATCCTGAAGATGTTATCAGAAAACTATGAGAGCTCATCAATGAATTCAGTAAAGTTGCAGGATACAAAATTAATACACAGAAATCAGTTCCATTTCTATACACTAACAATGAAAGATCAGAAACAGAAATTAAAGAAACAATCCTATTTACCATCACATCAAAAAAAAAAAACAAAAAACAAAAAACCTAGGAATAAACATACCTAAGGAGGAAAAAGACGTCTATTCTGAAAACTGTAAGACACTGATTAAAGAAATCAAAGATGATGCAAACAGATGGAGAGATATACAACATTGTTTGATTGCAAGAATCAATATTGTCAAAATGACTATACTACCCAAGGCAATCTATGAATTCAATGCAATCCCTGTTAAATTACCAATGGCATTTTCACAGGACTAGAACAAAAACTTTAAATTTAAAATAAAATTTATATGGAGGCACAAAAGATCACGAATAACCAATGCAATCTTGAAAAAGAAAAACAGAGCTGGAGGAATCAGGCTCCCTTTTGTCAGATTGTGCTACAATGCTACAGTCATCAAAAGAGTATGGTACTGGCACAAATACAGAAATATAGATTAATGGAACACAACAGACAGCCCAGAAATAAACCCATGCACCTAGGCTCAATTAATATATGACTAAAGAGCCAAGACTATACAATGGAGGAAAGACAGTCTCTTCAATAAATGGTGCTGGGAAAACTGGTCAGCTACATGTAAAAAAATGAAATTAGAGCATTCTTTAACACCATGCACAAAAATAAATTCAAAATAGATTAAAGACCTAAATGTAAGACCAGACACTATAAAACACTTAGAGGAAAACATATGCAGAACACTCTTTGACATAAATCGCAGCAATATCTTTTTCAAGCTGTCTCCTAGAGTAATGGAAATAAAAATAAACAAGTGGGACCTAATTAAACTCAAAAGCTTTTGCACAGGAAAGGAAACCATAGACACAATGAAAAGACAACCCACAAAATGGCAGAAAATATTTGCAAAAGATGCGGCCAACAGGGGATTATTCTCCAAAATTTACCAACAGTGCATGAGGCTCAATATCAAAAAAACAAACAACCTAATCAAAAACTGGACAGAAGACCTAAATAGACATTTCCCTAAAGAAGACATACAGATGGCCAAGAGGCACATGAAAAGATGTTCCACATTGCTAGTTATTAGAGAAATGCAAATCAGAACTACAGTGAGGTATCACCTCACACCAGTCTGATTGACCATCATCAAACTATCTACAAACAATAAATGCTGGAGAGGGTGTGAAGAAAATGGACCCCTCCTACACTGATGGTCAGAATGTAAATTGGTACAACCATTATGGAGAACAGTATGGAGGTTCCTTAACAAAATAAAAATAGAGCTACCATATGAGCCAACAATCCCACTTCTGGGAATATATCTGGAGAAAAACATGGTTTGAAAGGATACATGCACCCCAATATTCATTGCAGCACTGTTTACAATAGTCAAGACATGGAAGAAACCTAAATGTCCATCAACAGATGAAGAAGAAGTGGTACATATATACAATGGAATGTTACTCACCCACAAAAATATGAAATAATGTCTTTTGCAGCAACATGTTTGGACCTGGAGATTATCATACTAAGTGAAGTAAGTCAGACAGAGAAAGACAAATATCATATGATACTGCTTATATGCAGAATCTAAAAAAATGAACTTATGTACAAAACAGAAACAGACTGACAGACTTAGAGAATGAAATTATTGTTACTAGGGGGGAAGGGTAGGGGGGAGAGATAGATTGGGAGTTTGGGATTGACATGTACACACTAATATATTTAAAATTGATAACCAACAAGTGTCTACTGTATAGCACAGGGAACTCTGTTCAATATTCTGTAATAACCTAAATGTGAAAAGAATTTGAAAAAGAATAGATACACATATATGTATAACTGAATCACTTTGCTGTACATCTGAAACTAACACAACATTGTTAATCAATTGTGCTCAAATATAAAATAATTTTTTTAAAAAAATTACCACTTATATATAAAAAGGAAAGGGAATGTAAAAAAACAATACCTTTAAAATTGCAATCACCCCCCAAAATATACTTAGGAATAAACCTCACCAAAGAGGTGAAAGACTTATACACTGAGAACTATAGAGAACAATAAAACATTAATAAAGGAAATTAAAGAGGATTCAAAGAAATGGAAAGACACACCATGCTCTTGCATTGGAAGAATTAATATTATTAAAATGACCACACTACCTAAAGCAATCTACAGATTTAATGTGATCCCTATCAAATTACCCATGACCTTTTCATAGAACTAGAACAAATAATCCTAAAATTCACATGGAACCATTAAAAACCCAGAATTGCCAAAGCAATCCTAAAGAAAGAGAACAAAGCAGGAGGCATAACCAACCCAGACTTCAGACAATACCACAAAGCTACAGTAATCAAAACTGCATGGTATTGGCACAAATACAGACATACACATCCATGGAATAGAATAGAGAGCCCAGAAAGAAACCCACACACCTATGGTCAACTAATCTTTGACAAAGGAGGCAAGAATATACAATGGGGAAAAGTCTCTTCAGTAAGTGGTATTGGGAAAGTTGGACAGCTGCATGTTTGTTAATCAATGAAGTTGGAACACACCCTCTCACCATACACAAAATAAACTCAAAATGGCTTAAAGACTTAAACATAAGACATGACACCATAAAACTCCTAGAAGAGAACATAGGCAAACATTCACTGACATAAATTGTACCAATGTTTTCTTAGGTCAGTCTCCCAAGTCAGTAGAAATAAAATGAAAATAAACAAATGGGAGCTAATCAAACTTACAAGCTTTTGCACAGCAAAGGAAACCATAAACAAAACAAAAAGACAACCTACAGAATGGGAGAAAATATTTGCACTTTATTGCAACAATATTTGCAACATTGTGATGTGACTGACAAGGGCTTAATTTCCAAAATACACAAACAGATCATACAACTCAACAATAAAAAAGCCAACAACCCAACTGAAAAATGGGCAGAAGACCTAAAGAGATATTTCTCCAAAAAAATAAAAATAGATGGTCAGTGGGCACATGAAAATATGCTCAACATTGCTAATTATCAGAGAAATGTAGATCAAAACTAAAATAAGGTACTACCTGACACCAGTCAGAATGGCAATCATTAAAAAGTCAACAAATAAGAAATGCTGGAGAGGGTGTGGAGAAAAGGGAACCCTCCCACACTGTTGGTGGAAATGTAAGTTGGTGCAGCAAGTGTGGAAAACGGTATGGGTGTTCCTCAGAAAACTAAAAATAGAATTACTATATGATCCAGCAATCCCACTCCTGGGCATATATCAGGACAAAACTATGATTCAAAAAGATACATGCACCCCTATGTTCATAGCAGCACTATTCACAATAGCCAAGACATGGAAACAACCTAAATGCCCATTGAAAGATGAATGGATAAAGAAGAAGTGGTACATATATACAATGGACTACTACTCAGCCAAAAAAAAGAATGAAATAATGCCATTTGCAGCAACATGGATGCAACTAGAGATTATCAAACTAAGTGAAGTAAATCAGAAAGAGAAAGACAAATATCATATGATATCACTTATATGTGGAATCTAAAAGATGGCACAAATGGACCTATCTATGAAACAATATCAGGGACATAGAGAATAGACTGGTGGTTGCCAAGGGGGTGGGGAGTCAGAGAGGGTTGGATTGGGAGTTTGGGATTAGCAGATGCAAACTGGTATATATAGAATGGATAAACAACAAGGTCCTACTGTATAGCACAGGGAACTATATTCAATATCCTGTGATAAACCATGATGGAAAAGAATACAAAAAAGAATGTATATATGTATATATATATTTGTATAACTGAGGTACATTGCTGTATAACAATAATTAACACAGCATTGTAATTCAACTATAATTTAATAAAAAATAAATTCCAACAAGAAAAAAAGTAATTTTATATTGATTATATATTGAAGCAATAATATTTTGGATATATTTGGCTAAATAAAATATGTGATGAAAATTAATTTCACCTTTTGTTTTTACTTTTTTTAATGTGGGTAGTAGAAAATTTTAAATTGCATGTTTGATTCATGTTTGTGGCTCACATTATATTTCTATTAGAATTGTTCTACATTAGCTCATTATATCACAGTAGGAGTTAATTAATTGATAGGTGTTTAATGAAAAGAAAGTGGTGATTAAGAGTCCCTAAGCAGGCAATGATTTCTTCCTGAATAGTTGACACATTTGCTTTAAATCTTTGGAATTCACTCCTGTTTTGGATCAGACACAGTGTTAAAAATCAGCACATCTAATTTTTACTAGTATCTCAGGGGAATATGAGATGACAGATCTGAATTGAGTGAATGGAGGAGAGCAAAAATCATTCTTAATACTATACTTGTGAAGGACTAATGTTGATCCTTTAAGAATGAAGATTCTAAGCTTAAGTTGTGTTTGAGTGAGATAACAAAGAAAGGTAAAAATTTAAAGGGAATGTGGAGAGCAAGAGAGATGATTGGATTATAACCAGGGTTGTGTGAGAGAAAAGGAATTCATTCTTCCCAAAGGCCTGCCTTCTTGTGGGGCTGCAGTGCTTCAAGATCTGGGATCAGGGCAGGTTATACTTTTTGAATGGGGTGGTGTTGGGACTGGTCTAGTGGGGGTGAGGAGAGGTCTCTGGCCCCACAAACTTTTTCCATTCTCCATTTGTTCTCTGATTACCAGTCTACATCCTTAAGAAAGTTTCTTTATAACTGAAAGAAAGATTCTTGTCTATTGTCCAAAACATACAGAAATAAGTTACCTCTTAGACTGTAAATAAGCATGACTTAAGGGAGGAATTAAGAATGATACTAAGTGTGTACTTCCTTCTTTGAATTGTTAGAAAAACGCCTCCAAGAACAGTGATTTTCCCACATTATCATCCAGTTGGTTTTTGTTAGCTTCACCTGTATTCTTGTTGTCAAATTATACTACAATTGACACTAACCAGAGAGAGTGAGGCTGGGAAAAGGAACCATTTTAAATCACTTGTCCCACTTTCAATGCTGTTTGCAGGTGCTTTGATTCTGTTACTTGCCCTTGCTCTCCCCATTCCTGTGGGCACCATGGTGGACACCGCTCTGCAGGGACTTTGGACTTAAGGTCTTGCTCTGCTTGTTAGTCAGTGACTTCTTGGAATTGGTTATTCACCAGACCATTGAGCTATTTCTGCTCTGATGCTTGTTTGGCCTCTTCTGCTTTGTTTGGCCTACCTCTTTATTTTTCCCCTCAAATCATTGCCACCCATATCTCTACATGGTGAGATTAAATTAATAAAATAGTCTCCTTTTGCTAATGGAAAAGTAGGCCTGTGTGTTGAACATTTAATTTTTGCTTCTCCTTATCAATAGATCTTCCTCACACCTGTTGTATCTATATAAACATGTAGTTTATTATTAATTTCAGATCTTATGTTTATGCTTTGGCACATGGTTTCAAAACCATGATTCCTGATTCTAAAGTTATTAATATTTAAACTTTGGCAATGAATCTTAATGAAAAAATAAAATGAGTTATCCTCTGAGAAGAAGCATTTGTTAAGAAGTTTGGCATGAAGCATTTTTCTTAGCATTTGTAAGACAAGCCAGCTTCTCAGTTTATGCACATCACTGGGCTATTGATGCACATCACTGGGCTATTGTGACTCTGCATAAAAATTGTACTAACCTTAGAGAAGCAAGGCTGTGAAAGAAAGAAAGAAATATACTAGCAACAGCCAAAATTAAAGACAGAGTCTAGAGAAATGTTTCTGCCAACATGCCTTATGATTTATTACTGGAAATAGTTCCCAAATCTGGAAAAAATATTTGAAATCTACACTTGAGGTAAACTGAGGGTCTACTTAAATTGTTTAGTTATTAGAGTTAACCCATGACATTTTCCTATTTTGAGATAACTATAGTGTTATATGATATATATGCCACCATAAAGTACATACATAAAAATAAAAATCGGACAACAATGCCACATGATGACATGAGTATGTGTGGCCTGTAAGGATCACTATGTGATTAATATCCTACCAGTCTCCAAAGACTAGACTCCACAGAATTATAAATTACTATATTCATGAATCTTGAGGATCATTCACAAACTATGTTAAAACGTTAAATCCACAATTAAAATAAGCATAAAAATGATTTTTCCATCTTTGAAAAATTAATGTGGGATATAAATCGGGACAGCAGAGAGAAGTATCATCCCGCACCTCATCACACTTCACCAATAACCCTCATGATATCAGCTGACACTATGGACCAGATCTTTGAAAGTACAAGTGATTAGAAGATAGACCCTAAGTAATTTCACACAGTGGTGGGACTGTCAGGAGAGCCATTTACCAAATGCTCCTAAGTGATATTCCAAGTTCACTGTTGGGGATGGATGTTGGTGGGGTCTCAAGATATGCATGGAATTCCTGATGGTGATACCAAGAAAGTACAAGTTGAATTCACTGAAAACTCTTTGCGAAGGTTTTTCAGTGCCAAAAACTATCCAACTTGTTCTGGTTAACTTTAAATTTTAAGCGTCTATAGTGGGGGAGAGGGGTTACAAACCCAAATATCTATAAAGGCCTGAAATAAAACATTACAGGGTAACATATTAGACTGGAGAACTGAGATTGCAACAAGAGAGTAGCCTCCTACCAGCTCCAAAGAATTTATTGCCAAGGGTTGTCCAATTTATTAAATCCAAGTGTAGTCAAAACTCTAGACTTTTTCTGCAAAATTTCCCTATTTTGTTATTCAAGAAAAACACATGTTATCGGTTCATCATCTCTCCCAAGCCTGCTGGCTTCCAGTCCCCAAATAGGGTCTGTAGATTCTTAGAATTACTAATCCTCAACTTTCTCTACTTAGTGTATGAAAGCATTCAAAGGTAATGCTCACTTAATCCCCAGGAACTCAAGTCATGAGCATTGTATTGAGAGGAAAATTCACTTTCAAATTCTTGTTCCTCAAGGGCTGCAGCCACCCTTTTCTTCAGCACCTCTGAAAGCAGCTCTTTTGCCCCTTTCCTATTTGCCCATTTCTGTTCCCCTCTAACCTTAAAAGAACCTAATTATAGGAATGAGATCACTAAGCAATTGAAACTAACTCCTGACTTATGCTATCCTGAATGCATACCATTGTCTAACCTGTTGATTATTTTCCTAGATAAAAAGAAGTAAGAATGAATAATTAAGCAGTTAAAAAAATGACTAGCTCTCTACTCCCAACAACCTCCTTAGCAATCCTGCAGGTAGATCACATGGGCAAGATAACAACTGAAGAACAAGTCAGCCAGTCTGCACTCAAAGGAGAATGATGCAGAACTCAACCTCCTGCCTCGACGATCCACTAAGATTCTTTCCCCACCCCATTTTTCCCTTTAAAACCTGTCATGGCTGAGCAGAATCTTTGGAGTTGGTCTCTGGACATGAGTCCACCTTCTCCCCAGGTTGCCGGCTTTTCTGATTAAAGCACCTTTCCTTTCTACTGACACTTGCCTCTCGAATTATTGGCTTATGAGTGGTGAGCAGCTGTATATGGGTTTGGTAACACCTAGACTTGCAACTGTGCACTTGAATGAGCTACAAAACAAGGGGTGGCAAAAGCCTAATTTAACTCAGTAAGTGTTTATGAAATAATTTCTGTGTGCCAGGCAGAAAGCAAGTCTGTGTGAGGAGAGTGATGAAGTATAATTTGGTTTGTGCACTGAAGGAGCTCACAATTCATATAATCATATGGAATTAAAATGCTAACAGTATTATTGTCAAATATATAATGGAATTTGTCACAAAAACAGATGAATACTTTTTTATGATTCAGCAAGCATCCTGACAATATGATTGATTTTGTGCCTTTTTCCCTCTTAGTTGCCCATTATCTGAGAGAAGATAAAACCTAAACCTTTAATGAAAGTTTGGAGAGAAGACTAAGGCTGGGAAAAAAATAAACCCGAGTAATTACCTCATTTATACACAGAGACTCATTAAGGTCTCGTTTCCTTTGCTGTAAATGAAAACAAAGATGTGATTGATTCATTCAGATGTTAGATTTTGCTAATTGTTACAAGCTAGTATTCAGCATTGAAATAACCAACTCTTTGAATTACTAGGTCTCTTAAACTCTCTGCTTTACTTTGAATGAAAATATCTCCTTTCTTCATTACTACTTCTGAATAATTCCTGGGAAAATGTTGAAATCAAGTCTCTGATTAGATAATACTAGTCCTAACTATTAAACAAAATCAGAATTGACACTTAATGAATATTTAACTATTTAGAGTTTCCAATGATGTGTTTGTAGGAAAAGACCAAATGTAGATGCTCCTAGATGGCTAAGAAATGCACTTGACTTTTGTCTGTGACAACACTGGCTCACTGAAGCTTTCAGCAGCTCCAGCGGGTTCATATACGGAATAGTTTAGCTTTGGTTTAGAATTAAATAGTGATTTTAAAAATACCAATGACCTCGTTAGCATATATGTAAAGATTTTGACAGGAAGCTAAAGAGGCAAGCCTATACTAAGGTTTTTCTTTCAAGATGGTATTAATCCTTCTGGTGAAAGAAAAATTCAGTATAACTGTTAGTGGGATGCAAATTCCATGAGGGATTTCAAAAGTGTAAAAACAATAAATTGAATATAATTATTTCAAAGAAACTTCTCATTTAATAAAAAAGAAATTTTTTTGCAGTTATTTGATATCGTGGAATCAATTGTGTTAGAACCAAAATTATGAAGTATATGACAGAGAAAATATTCACCAAGGCATGTGGACACTCGATTTACTGCTTTTCCTTTAATGTTAAGACTGAAAGACCTCCCCAGTGGGTAGAGTCCCCTGGCAGCCAGTGAAGGAGCTGGGCACCGGAAGGCCCTCGGCGGCTCTGACCACCTCCCAGGGGGAGAAAAGTCCGAGTTGACTCTGGGCACAGCAGGCAGCGGCAGGCAGAGCCCTGGCTCCAGGGATTGACCCCGTGACAGTGAACAGGATTTCCTCTGCGTGTCTGCGGAGTCCCAGTCTCCAGGCTTCTTACGACAAATTAGAACTGTTGGCCGTCCTCACGGAGGTTTCTAAGGCTGGGCCTCTTTTTACAAGTTTTGTTTGGCTAGAGTAGTTTCCCTCTTTCCTGTCATTTGTCTACAGTGACAGATGGAAGGACCTGGAGACTCGACTTCCTTCTTACCCCGACCCCCTGCAGAGGGGATCCAAGGGAAAAAGAGGACTCATGCATGACTCCTTGAACTATCAAATTTTGCCTCAAAAACTGTATTTGACATGGTAGCAATACATTCCAAAATGATGGTGAAAGAAATGCACACTTTGATATTTTCATCCTAAATACATGCTTCAGATGAAGCCAATTTTTCCCTCAAAAGTTTGCTGTCATTTAAGAGCATCCTAATTATGCTGACTTAAAAATCATAAAAATTTTGAACTGTGGTTGTCCTTTGACATAAAAGTAGCTGTAACCTAGGTTACATTAACCAGCTCTTTGGTTGGCAGGCGTGGAGAGCTCCCTGGCCTAAAGTGGTGGTCCTCCAAACTTGGCCTGGGAAAGACTCATGAAAGGACTGGAAAAATGCTTATTATCAGGCCCATCCATAGAAATTCTGATTCAGTAGTTTTGGGCTGCTGCTCAGGAATCTTTTAAATAATGAAATCAAGTAACTTTAATATAGGTGGGCCATGGCTGTCTCAGAAACACTGGCTTAGAGAATGTGTTCTCAGAGGGTAACAGCAATTAGAGGCCTATCAACATATAACCTTGACAGACATACACATGAACCAAAAAGCTTCAAGTGCTTTGCTTATGAATCCTCACAAAGCAACTCTGAGGTGGGCAGGGAACAGGAAATAATATTCTATAGAAAAGCTAAAGTAATTTACTTAAAGTGACTTAACAAATTTGTGTTTGAACAGCTGTTGGAACTAGAGCCTCTGGCCTCCTGAGCCCTATACTCTCTGCACAAGATCTACACTTCCAGCATTATGGAGCACATGCTGCCCTCTGTGCTGTCAGCTCCTCTGAAATATTGTTTGATATTTCTATTACATCTATTGTACAGATACACATGTCACATGTCAAATAGCAAATGATAATCTAATTTGGAAATGCTACCACTGGGTAGGTGATTGTCTATACTTGCCCCGTGACTTCTGCATCCATTACTCACCCTTGAACCTTCTAAAACTGCATCCCTTCTATTGAGTCATTAACCATGCTCTCACCAGGGTCACACAATTTTTCTTGTTGCAAAATCCAAAGAACAGCATTTGGGTCAAGGTTATGGAACAAACATTTTCTATCTCACTTCCTGCAACATAATTCTTGGGATGACATAAAAACTTTTAATAAAGGATAAATCTACAACTTCATTCAGAAATGAGAAAGGGTGAAATAAGTAAATTGGAAAATTTGAGGAATTCCTGAAAGATTAACAGCAAATTAGTGAAATAGAAAAAGAACAAGTATGAAGAAATAGGGGCCAAAATCTACACAGAAAAGAACTACCAGAGGTTTCAATGATATTTCAAAGTAAAGAATTGAAAAGGCATTCTAACAGTTTTGCTTCTGTTGTCCCTCCCCTCCTCCCACTAAGCAGTGCAGCGCTGTTTACATACAGGCTAATCCCTGAGAACTGTTTTCTAAAACACATAGGTAATCTTCTCAGGGGAGTGTTCATTTAAGAATAATGGGTCTCATCACAAGAAAAAAAAATGTGTAACTATGTGCAGTGACGGATGTTAACTGGGCTTACTGTGGAGATTATTTCATGCTATATACAAACACTGAATCATTGTGTTATATGCCTGAAACTAATATAATGCTGTGTGTCAATTATACCTCAGTAACAAGATTATTGGAGCTTAATTTATGTTATCATTGAGATAATGACATAATTAACAAAAACTGCTAACATTAATAAGCATGTACTATGTGCCAGGTCCTGTTCTAAGCAGCTTATATGTACTGGATCATTTAATCTTCACCCTAACCTTACAAGGTAGATTCTGCTACTTTCTCCATTTCAGTGAGAAACAGAGGGATCAAGTGACGTGCCCAAGGTCACACAGCTAATTTACAGTAGAGTTGTCATACAAACTCAGGTAGCTGCAGAGGTCTGTGTGTCTAGCCAATATGCAACTCCAGGTCTTGACAGCAATCAAAGAAGGGGAAAAAAGGCAAAACAGCTAAACCCATGAGGGGGGTATGTGAGGTTCTGTACTTCCCTCATAGAAATTGGGTGAGGTAGTGTTTGGTCCAGTTATACATCCAGAATAGCTGAGAAGATTCATACCCACTACCTACCCCAATCAGCCAAGTCCTTCATGCAAAAATATAGCATGTAAGGGATAACAGATATTTGAGAAAAAAACAAAGGGAAAAACAAAGATCAATAAACAGAATACCAGGCCCTGAGGAAAAAGAAATATAGAAAACAGAAAATTCTTAAATATTCTTAATAGTACCCTCAGGGATGCAAGAGAATACTTAAGTCTATAAAACAAAAGAAGAGCAATCATAAAAGGAGAACGAGTTGTTGGAAAGTAAATACATGATTACTGAAATAAAACATCCAGTACATCCATCGACCAAATTCTAGAACAGTCATTCCTCAAGACTAGATTAATAATCTGGAAGATAAATTCAAGAAAATCTTCTAAAACATAGAGCAAAAAGACAAAGAACTTGAAGAACTAAGGGATGTGGAGAATAAATATAAGTTCAACCTCTGTCTAAGGAAATTTCGGAAAGATAGAACCAAGACAATAAAATAAGGAATAACAAAAGAAAATTTCTCTAGGTTAAATAAAGGCACAAGACTCAGACTGAAAGGGAGTATCAGATGCTGAACAGTAAAATAAATTCCAATGGTGGAGGAAAAAACAATGACAATAACAAAATAACCTTGAAATACACAGGAATACATCCAAACATCTACTGTACAAGCTATAATAAAATAATTTTGAAGGGTATAAAAGTAGTTCTACATAGATAGAAAATTGATTCCCCCCCAAATTGTTCTACTGATACAATTTAATGCAATTCTAATAAAAATCCTAGTACGAACGTGTGTAAAACTTCAAAAGTTAGAGGTAAAATTCATACAGAAGAATAAAGGACCAAGAATAACTAAGATAATTTTGAAAAAGAATGAGTTGCTTATCAGTTAGTGAGACAATACACAAATAGAATAAATAAGACCACATGGTGTTGGTACAAGAATGGACCACCAATGGGACCGAGTAGAGAACCCAGAAATGTGGAAACTCATTATACTACAGAAGCGGGGTAAAATTCATGGGAAAAAGATAGACTAATTAACACATTTTTCAAGGACAAATTATTTTCCATGTTGACCAAATGATGATCCCTGACTCACACAACACAGAAACTTAATTTTAGATTGATTAAAAATCAAAACATGCCAAGTGAACTGTAAGGCTTTTAGAAGGTAACATATTGAGAGATCTTTGTGACACAGTAAAGTTGACCAAGGACTTTCTTTTCTAGGTATTAAACTTAGAAGAATTTGCACACATATCCACAAGGAGATGTGTACAAAAATGCTCATTTTACAATCTCTTGCAATAGTGAAAAACTTAGGAAAAAATCTAAAATAAATAAATACTTTGAAGTATATACGTACCAATATGAAAAAAAAATTAAAAAGAAAATAAATAACACTAAACTGTATAAAACTATTTACTCTACTTATAGATGTTTTAAACAGTATCATGAAAAAACTTATATTGGTGTACACAATTCACATATATAAAGTTTCAAAACATTACTTCATATTATTTATGGAAACACATGCATATAGTGAAAATATAAAACCATGCATAAGAAAGAAACAAACCAACTTCAGGAGAGTGGCTCCCTCTGAGGGGGTGAGAGGTGAATAGAACAAGGAAGAGCTAAGCAGGACCTTCAATTAAATCTATAACGTTTTATTTTATCTGTAAACGTACGGGTACTATGTTCTTGGCTGTGCTTTTGTGTATGTATATAGTATTCTGTGAGATATTGAGCTATTAAGACAAAAGGCACTGAACTTATTAAAATGAGCAATGTGCTTTCTCATAGCAAACAAGTCAACTTCTCCAGCACCTGGGAATCTTTCAGCAGGAAATGTCTAATAGTAATTGCTCACACTAATGCTTTAATATGCACTACATGAGGATATAACCTCCTATAATGATTATGAGTAAACACTTTTTATTCCAAGGGCCTCCTCGGAGTGAGGAAAGAAATTTGAGTGGAAAGCCCCATCCAGCTGTCAGGCCCCCATTCCCTGAATCTGTGGCCACTCTAAGCAGTCCTGGAGGAACCATTCTCGCACCCTCAGGAAAGATTTAGACCGCCTTTCATCCTGTGTTAATTAATGGGACTATATGTTTACAACCCTACTCCAGGGACCAGAGATAAGTGAAGAAAGTGGGAGTAGGAGAGACCAGGGTTTTCTTTGAAGTTTAATATATTTCTCTTCTAACAATATAGTAAGTGAAATGGAGTCATCATCATCCATAGACACAGACTATATTGAGGACACACAACTAAGGTCCCACATGATGGGTGAACAGCACGGATATCCAGTAAAGCCCAGGATAGCCCAGGATTAGACCTTTAAATGGGCTGCACAGAACCCATGGAAAAGAAACCCCAAGGACCTCACGGTCCTTTAGAACAGCTATGCTCTTGCCAATCAGTGAATAACCACACCATGGTCCCAGATATAGCTAAGCATGGAACTCACAGTACATATGTAGGGACAGACACTTACTTTTGCTCTTTGATCTCAGTTTGGATTTAAAATAATAATGCTCTGTTCTCTTTATATGTAAAATACAGTCCTTAACTTTTATACAGCACTTTCAGATATGTAATTTCATTTAATTCTTACAGCTCCCCAATGTGGTTGGTTGTGTGCTGTGGGGAAAAGTCACAAAGGGGCAGGAACTTTTCCCAAATTCTCTAGTAAAAGAAGCATACAGCCAGCTTTGCTGAGGTTTTCTAACTGTTGTACATTGAAACTGTGAGAGAAGACTTCTATGTCAATTCCTGTTTCCCTTATTCTGATCCTATTGGGCAGTACTTCCTGGTGGAGCAAGAATACTGGTCTGGCTGCCTCAGGGTCACCCACAGTGCTCACTAAAGCAAAGCTGGCTGGACCCCACCACTAGGGATTCTGACTTTAGAGCTATGAGTTGGGCACCTAGAATCTATTGTTTTTTCATACTTCCATAGGTAATTCTTAGGTATTGCTAATTTGGAGAATCAGCATGGAAGAAAAAGATAAGATCACTGTAAATGCTTAAAGTAGGGGTTTAGGGTGCACACAGAACTGAATTATATTTCAAATAAGTTTATTATAAAATATTTTTGCAAGGGCTTCCAAATGAAGGGACTTGAAAAATGAAGTAACCTTTACGTATTTTTATTTTGACATTCAATATTATATTATAAGCAGCGTGCTGGAGCTCACTTGTACTTGTGCTGGAGCAGCTTTGTGAAGACCACCTGTTAAGTTTTCAGGAATTTTGCCATTCAGTTGTTACACTTGTATTGTAGCTTGTATTGTATTGTATTGTATGTAACCACAAGTTGTTGCTTGTAGCTGTAAAGCAGCTATGGTGGAAATATTTACACTATAGAAATCAAAAAATGCTATAAATCAGGGGATTTTTCTCCCTTGGGATACTTGTTACAAATTTACCATCTACCCTCCCCCACTCCCCCCCCACCCCGGTTGTAGAGAATGTAAGAAACAGTGTATTATAAATGTAAACATTTTATACAGCACTGTTTCATCCAATTAAACTTCATGCCAAGAATATTTGATACCTCATCAACCACTAACCACTTGAAAAATGCAAGACAACCTCTTCTTCAATACACAAAAGTTTTACATTATCCCAGTTTCTTCTTGAACTCATATTTCCTTTTGACATTCATCACAGAATTTTATTCAAATATAATGTTTTAAGCTTGAAAGTCTAATTTTGTTCATCCTGTCACATTTTTTTATGTCATAGAATATGTACAGAAATTAAAATTAGAGATTTAATTTTTTTCCCCTATGATCATAAGGCTCTAAGTTTTAAATGATTTTTTTTCTGTATTGAGTTATCAGTACTATTACTAGTAGTTGACAGTTGATCAAAACAACACATATAAATAATGTATAAATAATTCCTAATTATAATAAGCATCTTTTGATGTAAAAGATGCATCATTTGGAAGTGCATCTTTTAATAAAATGGATGGGGCTGTTAAGATTAGTTTATGTGTTCAAGGATAAATAGTATCCATTGCTAGAATGAGACCGACCCCAGCCTGAGCTTTATTACTCCTTTTCCTTATTTAATGGAAGAAGAAGGAAAAAAAAAAAGCTTGTTTAAAAAAAAAAGATAAGAATGAAAATAATTCAGTAGTAGAATTCCTCAATTCTCTAAATTCCTTCTCAGTTACAGGCTAAAAATCTCAGGGTGATCTAGTTATCAAAAATAATTATTTGATGTAATATGATAATTTGGTTAAGTTCTCTTTCAGTTCTATTGAAAGCAAATACTTGGGAAACTATTAAATTTCAAAGGGATTGCCCATAGTAGTTGGTCATTCCAATATTTCTGTTTCTTCATTTCCTTCTGAAGGTTTTCCCACTCCGAAGTAATGCACCATGGTAAGAATAAGAATGGATGAAAACTGTGCCTTCTTTTCCTTCCTGGTAAAGTGTAGAAAAGCTGACTTTGAAAAGGGAGGTGAGAAAGGAGAGCCAACTTACAAGGTGAATCTTCAGACTGATCTACATTACGAATGATCAAATATGGAAACTGAAGACTTGGAAATTGATTTCCGTGAACTAGTGATGCTCTCGTGGCCCTGAGATGGTCTTCGTGTACACCCAGTAGAACCACGCAGCCTGAATGGCCCTGATCTGAACCTCCGCCCACACCTGAGCCATCCACCCTCCCAGTTCTCTCTTTAGAGGCATCAAATCACCTCACTTCTCCTTTGACTTAAGTGCACACAGCACTTTTACAGTTAAGTGTTTGCCGCTTACCCAGGTCTGCCTCTGTATAAATTATGGAACTAACTTTCTAATGAACAAATAATTATACACAAATTCAACTTTATTGGTCACAGAGACAAAGTCTAATGTCCAGGATTTACAGGTTAAATTGGGTGGTCCCATGATCTATTGTAATCATAAAAGTTCTTCAATGCCTTTTACCAGTTTCTCTTTCCTCTTTTCCCAAATCCCCATCTGTTTCAATAGGAAAAGGAATACTTCTCTGAAGTAGTGGAAATAGTTTTGAAATATCTTTCTTCATTTTTAAGTAGTGAATTTTCCAACTATTTCGAGCAATAATACTTAAACTTTTTTCCGAAGGAATATCATGAAAGATGGATATTTGTCCTTATAAGAAAATGCATTTTTGAAAATATCAATACATGTAAAATGTACCTTCAATTGCAGAGAATGTCATCAGTTCTACAAAGCCATGGGCCCCAGTTAAGGAACCCTTTTGGCAACACATTAGGAATAATAGAGACAGATTATCTCTTAGAACATATAGTGTACAACATTTTAAATAACTAAAAGAGATAAGAAATATTTTAACACAAAAAATTTTGGTAATTATTTACAGAAAAATGGGCTAGGATTTCTTAAAATGGTCAATTTCTCTAGCATATTTGAAGTATTTCAATGTGCAGTGTCCCCATGCTATAGAAGATGAAGCACAGGACTTGGAGTCAAACACACAGAGATCCTGATTTTAAGGTCTCATTTTTTTGTCTCTATGACCTTGAATCACATCCATAGCTTCTGGGCCTCTAATATTACTTACTTGCTAAATGTGGATAACATCCCCACCTTGTAGGGCTGCTGTGAGGATGAAATAAAGTAATAAAAGGAAATGTCTAGTACCATGTGAGAGTGCTTAATGAATGGTAGCTGTCACTTTTTTAATTTAAATTAACTCTTTTAGGAACACTTCCATTTCATAAAGTGAGGTGCACAAGTAGGCTCTTCTTAACAAAAGCCTGAAGGAAATGTAAGACTGAGAACGTATGAAAAGTAGGATTTTTGGACTCTTCAAAGAGACACGGGAACTCTTTGATGGATGTTTGGAATCTAGGCTGCTTATTTTTGGATCTTATATTCTCTTTGTGGAACAAAAGCCACACCGATGAACTCTTTTGGAAATGAACACACCAGGATTTACTCTTAGACTCATGCAAAAGTGTAAGATGCCTCTGCAAAATTCCTGTAGTAGTTAATGAGAAATACTGTTATAAATCTTTTTTCAGATCAATGAGAATAGTAGGCCTCCTAAAATTCCTGGTCCTTAGTCAGTAAGAAATGGATCTGTTGTCAATTTAGGGTTATGTAGTCAAGATTATAAACAAGGGGTATATTTAAAAACATTTATCCAGCAGAGTGAAGAATGGCTTTGGTATAAATTTTTAAGAAAATTGACCTTCTCCTCCAGGTCACTACTCATTCCCTCCAAGTGACACAATGACAAAATGTTTATAAACATAATAATTTTAATCACACAAAAGAGAAATATGAAGTCAAAGTAAATCTTATTTCTTTTTCCCCCCCCCCTGAAACCTCAAGTGAAGAATCATTTACCAAACAGTATTTCTGAAAGTTTGGAGAAGTCTACATTTTAATAAAAAAGCCAAACATCTCTAGTGATGAATTTTAAGCCAGTGAAAAATTAAAAAGATCAAACTTCAAACCTCTCAGCAAGACAGTTTTGAAAGGAAATGCTAACAGCCCCACCACTGGGTGCTGCTATGATAAACAGATGAACCCTTCTGTATGTGCCCTGATTCCAGTTACACCCATTGGCCAGAGCCACTATTGGCCAAACCCTCCTGCTGTAACCACTAGGCACTGATGAGAAAGGTGCCAGAAATAATAAGTTGGAGCTCAGGCAAAAGCTAAGAGGAAACACTTGATGTCAGATATGAGCTTGCCATTGTTTTGAGAGAACATGGATGAAGGAAAGAGTAAATGCCTGTGTATTTGAGACTTGATGTATATATGCTGACTATCAGAATAGATCTTATTTTCCCTGGCTACTCCCAACTGCCAGAAGATCATCTTTTTCTGATATTTACTTTAATGGTGACATTCATTTCCAGGCTGCTATCCAGAGTTATTCTAGTGTTAAGAATGTTTTTTTAAAATAATAAATATATGAAATTATAAAACATCAGACAGATGTTTATCAACATTAGCCAAGCTCATTTCATATGGTTGTGACACTATATCCATTCATGGGGAATTCATTTTGCTAAAGGGGACAAATAACCTCATATGCCTCCCATGCTTATGCTCAGCTTTTGTCATCTCTAGTATGTGGTAGGGAAGCAGCAAGGGAGAAAATCTCACACACACAAAAAAAATGTACATCCATTCTCCTCATGGCTGTTCCTATCAAGGTGTCTCCATAAAGGCCACAGCTGATCCTACAGAGAAGGATAAGACTGGTAGCCCCTGTCAATGAAAGCCACAGAGACTCTGGAAGCTCTGTTAAATGTTAAATTGACCTAGAATCATGTAGTTTCCGCACTTGGCTTTTCCTGTTTAGCAAGCCACAAGGCAATTTAACTTGCCATTTATATATAAGACTTTGTTCAGTGATGCCAATTCCATCTGAACTGTATAATAATATTTATATCTCCAAAGTACCAATGAGAACCACAGAATTTTAGAGCCAAAAGGGACCCAAGAAATGGTAATATTGAAAGATACAATTCAATAAATATTCAGAAGTTACTTTGTGTATATCTATTATGTGCCAGACCCTGAAACTACAAAAGCAAATATCATTTTCCCCACTCTTAAGGAGCTCACAGTCCGGGAGGAAGAAAGATTCACAGGGAACAAAATTACACTACAATATGACCATGCTCACCAACAGAGGAACAGACATCGGAGCAGGAAGGAGGTAATAATTAATCTTTTAAAGTCAGTTCCGGCTTCCCAGAGAAGGCAGATTTTTGTTCAGTTAGGAAGGATCAGATATGTCATCCCGCAGAAGGTGGAGGAGAAAGATACAGGGAGGAAGGCCAGAGGGAAAAGGTATTCCAAGAATAGAAAACAGCATGAACAAAACAAACACAGGGTTGTTAACCTACATGTTGTATTTGTGTAACAAGAGTAAAATCTGGATGACATGAAGCATGGGATGAGTGGAAGAAAAGTGTTGCTTAACTTGATCCCAAACAGTGAGGAACCATGGGTAATTTTTAGCAAAGGAGTGGCATAGTTACATCTAGCCTTTAAAAATTAACTCTGATGGTAAAGTGAAGGATGGATTGAAAAGGGAAATGTGAGGGAAAAGCGCTAAAGGTACCCAATGAGAATGAAAACTATACAAAAAGTACTGATTAATTCTAAATTGGAACAATGAATAAAATTGATTAATGAAGGTCAAATGAGATCTTAAGCTCCTTTTACCTTGATCCCATGATTTCTGTTTTCTGTCTGGTTCTACATACAGTCAGCCCTCCGTACCTTCAGGTTCTGCATCTGTGGATTTAACCAAATCTTCAATCCTCTGTTGGTTGTATCCACAGATACAGAACCCGTGGATACCCAGAGCCGACTGTACTGATAAAATGTAAGGTGAAAAGCTACCCAAGGTTCAAGTAAAAGAACAGGACCATGTTTAGGAGCATTTGGCATGCTGGCACCCCAGTTATCTGCAGTGTTTTTGTTCAAGGCCTGCTGTCCACAGCAATTTGGGACACTTGAAGAGAAAGATTGTGTCACAGAAAACCATGGGAAGTCAGCTCGGATGCTTGTGGAAAACTATTCTCAGCAGGATTTTGGTACTGTGAATTGTGTGAATAAAGATGCAGTCCTGTGAATTCCTAGTATTAAACAATTTGTCAAGTACCAGAGCCGCTGGAGCAATGACGGGATGGTAGCTGTTAGGGTTGCTGTCTCAGCTCCTGAACTTCCTGCTTATACTTGTGGGTTCCAACAGGGAACTTTCTTCCTAGAAGCAAAAGGATTCCTTCCTGATTTAGGGACTCTGGGACTCTGCCCTTGTACCTATTCTCTGGTGGTTTTGCTCAGCCTCCTGCTTGTCGGCCTGACTCTTGTATGTTCCAGGATCCTAACCAGACCAAACCTGGTCAAGATCCCTGCCCTCTCCACATCTGCTCTCTCATTTGTAACTTCTTAGCCCAGACCCCCAATCTAGAGTTTTTCAGGGTTCTGGCACAAAAAGCTAAAATGCCTCAGAGATAAAAATATAGTTCTATAAAGTGAATTTTTAATGGCATGATTTGAAGTAAAAACACTTAAAGACACAAATATAGTTGGCTTTTACCTTCTTTTGCCCAGAATCAAACTTAACATGTTTCCAGTTGTTCTAAATTGTTTTACTAAATATTCACTGTCTCTATTATAAATGATGGCTGTCTAGATTTTTTCTTTTTCTTAGCTTAATAAAATGAATAAAATAGACTTGCCTGAAATAAATAATGAATATAAGATTATTAAAGAACCTAATAGAATCTTAGAATTGGGAGAGTAAAGGCCATCAAATGTGATCTGTCTCCCAACATATGAACACCTCTTATGAAGGCACTGACAGGTACTTTCTCAGTTTCCAGCAGGACACTATCATTAACAGCAGTTCACTTCTAGTTAAAGAGTCCCTTTCCATTTATTACCTCTGGTGAGTAGAGAGCCCTAACTATATGCAGCTGAAACACCTGTCTTCCAACCACTAATCCTATTCTGTTTGTTGGTATCACATTGAGTAAGTCTACTCTCCCATTAATAAGATATAGATACAGATGTAGATATAGATATAGCTGTAGGTATAGGTGTAGATATTGTATAGATATAGATTTGAAAAAAGTAACTATAATCTCCTATGTTTATATTTTTCTGAGTTCTATATGTCCCATTCCATCAACCATTCTTCATATAATAAGGCTTCTAGATCTCCCACCCTCTTGGTTGCTCCTCTTGTGGAAACTCAACATTTTGTCAACGTCCTTTTACTATTTCCAGAGTACAGTATTGTGAGAACATCTGGAGATGATACTTCTGTTAATGCTATGTAAGATTCATTTTTTTCAACATCTGTGTCACACTGTTGACTCATTTTAAATTTGGGGCCAAATGAAACCCTTAGGTCAATTATTTTACCAAACTATCTGCTCTTAAGCCATATGTTAATTATTTTTCCTAGTAGTAAGAAAGGAGGTTTAAGGACTGGGAAGGAATTAGCTAGTCTAGGCAAGACTTGGCAAATTTCAGAGAAATATATTTCCATTTGAAATTTCCTATTTTTAATGCAATTTACTTTTTTCCATTTGGCAACATCATAAAGTTGAGTAAGATGGTATTATGTAGAGTAGTTTGAGTTCTAACTGACATTATAGTATGTATCATAAATCTACAGCTAATAGTGCTAAAACTCTTTAATTTTTGAATAATCTTTATCAGAAATTTTAATTTAAAATGGTTACACAAATATTTACTGAATAAAACTGAAATATGTGTGAAGCACTCTGATATCTTCCATTCACCAGTATACTGTTTATTTTGCTGGATTCAACATTACTATACCAGGACCAGGGCCAAGGCTGGATGAGTTGTTGAATGAATCTAAGAGAGTACTTTCCATCCACTGTGTTCTAAAAATTTCATCAGCACACTGTAAAAACCATTCACGTCTCACCATGCTTAAAGTGTGCTTTTTGTGGGACAGATACACATTTTACTTTAGACATGCTCTTTAAATGAAAACACTTTGATAATATGCATCGGTAAAGAAACTCTTTTCTGCATTTGGGCCAAAAAAAATAGTTTCTGCTTTCCACAATCAAGAGATTGTATATTACAATTTTAAACCTAAAAGTAATAGTTCTAAAAGACAGCGCCACAGTAATGGAAAATGTCGGTTTCCCAATTTCATTTCCTAAAATTGTACTGAGCCATTATGCATGAAAGAATGTAGCTACTGAGTTCTTTGATTTCCATCACAGTAAAGTGTCCCATGGCGAAGGACAGACAGAGCCTTCACAGATTCAATTCCCTAACATATGCTTTTAAAAGATGTATTAGTTTAAGTGTTGAGGAAATTCTAAGATTTACTATTTGATTCCATAATCTTAAGCATTTTGTTAAAACATTTGACTCATTTTTGAAACAGAATTTCTTTGAAAAATCTACTTACGTTCTCCAGGAATATTAAAAAAAAAAAATGCCCCTCCCAATATTACTTTCTTTTTTTTTGAAAAAATGATTTCCTTTGAGAACATGGGATCTCTGATGCTCTCATGCCCCTGGTAAGTTCCCTGTCCAATTACCTATCATCACCCAGCTGTGATTCACACCCTGAACTTAGATTTAGTGACTAAAACAATTCACATGAGAACAGATCAAATGAAACAGGTCAAAGGAACAGAGCACGGATAATTCTGAGCACACAGATGTTCAACAGAGTTCAGAAACCAACATGGAAATATCACTGCATTTGTAATCCCACCATATTATGGCTGTTAACAACAGAGAAGCCGTTAAACAGTATATGTTCACCTGGCCTGCAACATTTATATTCACTGTGTGGTTGTTTTTCTAATTACACCACACTTTTACCAAGTTATGACTGCTACAGACTGCTTTATAGACACTGAAGAATCAGTCTGGAAAGGAATTAGCTGAAGGTTTAATAGTGAAGAGAATGTAATGGGGTTTCCTTTAGTGGGTCCTAGTGGTCACTACCAGTTTACTGTAACACTCTGTAGAAATATAAATTTGAAGACAACTGCCCTCTCACCAAAAGTAATTTGCTTTAGAAGCCAAGGGCTTATCACATTGCTGTGAGTTTTAGAGACAAAAATGGCAAAAGGGGGAAATAGAACAAAGCAGAGGAAATATTCAAACTGGATACAGAGGACAGCTGTGTCAAATGAGTGTGAGGTCAGAGCTCACAGAGCCACTTGTGAACAGAAATCAAAGGTGACCTTTCCAGACTGAGGTCATGTACCTCATCCAAGCTCTGAACACACATTGGAGACTCTTAGAGACCTCCAACTGATGGTCACCATCAGGTTGTTGCCTCCACAGGAAGACAGAGATTGCATACATGTAGCCATTGAGCAATATAGATTGTAGAAGTTACTATGCTAGGTGCTCTGAGACATGAGATCAACCAGACTTCTGTTCTGATTCTTACCCTCAAAGTGTCAAGAGGAGGAGATAAAGCAGGTACATAAATAACAACAATACAGGGTAGACTCTGATAAAAACTATGAAAGAGGCATAAATTTCTGTGTGAACTGAGAAAAGGGAAGGGACCACTTAGTATAGCCAAAGGAGAAAAATATGAGAAAGGTCAGAGATGGCTTCATGGAGGAGATGACATTTTCTAAATATGCTAATTCACTGGTTGACTTATTCATAAATCTTTTAACATTCTTTTCCAGATTGTTCTGGAGGTCTCCTCATGTAAAGATGGATAAAGGCAGACTATGGGTTTCATCAATATAGTGTAGTGTTAGATAACAGGTCAACACTTCTTGATAGAGGTGTAATTAGACTAAGCTAAAAACACATAAGTCCTTGCTAATCATCTAACTGCTCTGTCCAATATGGTAGCCACCAGCCACATGTGGCTATTCATATTCAAATTACTTAAAATTAAATTAAGCTTAAAATTCAGTTCTTCAGTTGCACTACATAAATTTCAAGTGGTCAATAGCTGTATGTGGCCATTGGCTACCATACTGGACAGAACAGTTATAGAGCATTTCCATCATGGCTGAAAGTTCTGTTGGACAGCACTAAAGGAATGAGTATTGAAATTATGAAACCTGTAGTTTGCCACAGTGATGTTCAGGTAGCTGAACAATTATGAAATGCCATAAATTGTATTCAAATTGGATATAAATACAATTAAAAAGATGATGGAGACCTAAAAAAATATATTGGATATAAATACCATTAAGAAGATGATGGAGGCCTAAATAAAGAGATACAGGATACATTATATAATTTTAAATGATGAAGAATGCAATTCTTTGAATTTTCAGAAACTGCCTTAGGACATCTACCTTTCACAACATTTTGAGGGAGGAAAATAAACACATCAGTAACCAAGAAGTAGGGAAGGCAGGATAAGAGATCAGGAGTAGAGGGAAAGGCAAATAAAGGAGAAGTAAAATCAGTAAGCTAGATAATGTGAATTAGCAAATAAAAGAAAAGTGGCAATAAGAAATATACTCTAGTTAAGTGCCAGAAGTAACTTATTAAATGGAAATTATAGAACAGAGAAATACTCTGGGGTAGAGAAGAAATATTTTCTGAGTCCATTATCTACATTATCTAATTCTCTGGATATATCTAAATCATCTACAGGAAAGCCACATCCCCTACATAATTTCTCTTGTATACACAAAGTACCTACTATAAATTTGTCTGCTTATTATTTTTTAAATTAACAGAATATCTATATGTAATTTTAATGCTCTATTGAAATTAGTCTTTTAACCTCAACATTATAAATTGTAGTTGTAAAGATCCATGTGATTAAAATATTATGTCACAGATCAGTGGAAATTTTCAATGATCATAGCAAAATATAACCACCTGAAACCAAGCAAAATTTCCTGTTGGGAATTCAAAGAAGACATAATAGTTTCCCTTATTTGTATCTTTGTCCTAATTAAAACAAACTTTGAAGGAACAGTTTAAGGTTAAAATATATTTTAGGTTAGCAATACTTTTATTCTATACTTCTGACATTTGTGTTGCTAAGGAATGTGCACTTGAGTTTCTTTAGGAAACCAGTCAATAATCTTTCCAAACGAGTGAACTAACTTTCCCTCTTATTGAGAAAGTGGGGTTGAAGAATTGGGTGCGTTTAGAAGAGGAATGCAGGGCACATTTGCTCTGATGACATATTTCACACTTTGTAATTAATGGAAGTGAGACTTGTTTAAAACCTGAGTTTACAAAGAGGGTCACAATTCTGAGCTGCTTGAATGAGAAGTAAAATATATTTTGATGTAAAGGGTCATAAGCAATAAAGAAAGTTTATGGTTTTAATTGTGGTTTAAGGTCATTTATTACTTCTTAATGTATATTCTCTTATAACAAGGTGTTTTCACGTTTAAAAGTAGCACCATATGAATAATCAATTACAAAAATAGAGTTTCATGAAATATTAGGGGATAAAAGACCAAATATTATGACTACTACATATTTTATGTTTGAATAGAGCTTCCAAGTTTTCAAAGTTCTTTTTATATACTTGCATTTAATCCTTACAATAATATCTGGAAAGTATTATTATATCCCTTATACAAACTGGGCTTAAAGAACCCATGTAGATTGGAGGTAAGATAAAATCAAAGCAAATCAAATCAAAGCAAAAGTTTCTGAGTGGGAAGACAAGTGGACTGAACTACGACGTGAGAAAATTAGGATTCTGACCCAGGGTTCCAGATTTCTGTTCATAATTGTATTGTGGTAGAAATACAGTATTACTGTTACTCAAAGACATTTTCAGCTTATTTCTTTCAAGGATATGGAAGGATTACACTTTGAATCCACTTTTCATAGCTTAACATGTCCATGTAACTTGTTTGACCAATGAAACAGGAGAGAAAATGATGTCATAACCTGGCAAAAGCATTTAATTGCCAAAGCAAGACTCTAGCCCTGTCTTCCCAGCACGTGTTCATGTTTGCGTGCTACAGTGAGCCATTCCATGGAAGCAAGGACTAATCATTCCTTGTGTCAAGTCTCTGAGGTATTTAATTGTATCTCACTATAGCCTAACATAGCCCATCTTGGGCTCTTTTCGCTATTTAGAACCTAACTGGGCCCCAGTTCTGGCACACATCTAAAATGTAGGCTTTTCTTCTAATTACTATTACCATTAATTATCATTTAGTTCACACAAACAAATTTTTTAAAAACCTGTCTAATCCTTTACATTCCCTCTACTTTTCAAACAAATCCATTTTGCCTCACTCAATGTTAGGAGATTTCTTCCTAGCACCAAACCACAAAGCAGCCACCTTTTGCTTTTGTCCTGGTAACAAGGACTATTCCTGGGTTTTCCTTCCTTCTCTCTTAATTCTTCCTTCTGCTTTTCACTAGAACATAGAATTGACTTGTCTGTAGTTACCAGAACTAACGTGTCCCTAACGTGACAAAAAAAAGAAAAAAACCTCTGCCACTAAATTGTTGTAGAGTGGGTATTTTTAAAATCATGCAAACTGCAGCTGGGTTCAGGAAGGCGCTTTATTAATCAAGACTCTAACTCAGGGGGCTTCCCTGGTGGCGCGGTGGTTGAGAATCTGCCTGCTAATGCAGGGGACACGGGTTCGAGCCCTGGTCTGGGAGGATCCCACATGCCATGGAGCAACTGGGCCCGTGAGCCACAACTGCTGAGCCTGCGCGTCTGGAGCCTGTGCTCCGCAACAAGAGAGGCCGCGATAGTGAGAGGCCCGCGCACCACGATGAAGAGTGGCCCCCACTTGCTGCAGCTGGAGAAAGCCCTCGCACAGAAATGAAGACCCAACATAGCAATCAATCAATCAATCAATCAATCAATCTTTAAAAAAAAAAAAAAAGACTCTAACTCAAAACAGTTTAGGCAAAAGGAGGAACTTCACTGGATCACCAAGATCAAGAAAGAGCTGAAGACTGAAAAGGTGGCAAAGATAGGGGGGACAACTGTTCTTCAGGAAAACTTGGAACCAGGGATAAAATTCTAGCAACTTACCTCCTTTCTCTTTGTTTCTCTCTCTCTGTTCCAGCTTCACTCTCTAGCACTACAGACAATTGCTTTTGCATGACAGTGGCAGCCTACACCTTTTATATCTTACACATCTCTCCACCTGGAAGGCACTGATTCTTTCTCAATTATAGTATGAGACACTCCATGGAAAATCTCAGTGTGGCTTAGTTTAGGTCACACTCTATTCCTGAACCAAACAGTTGTGACAAAAAGGACATCGTGGGCTTACCTGGTGGTGCAGTGGTTGAGAATCTGCCTGCCAATGCAGGGGACACGGGTTCGAGCCCTGGTCTGGGAAGATCCCACATGCCGCAGAGCAGCTGGGCCTGTGAGCCACAACTACTGAGCCTGCGCGTCTGGAGCCTGTGCTCCGCAACAAGAGAGGCCACGATAGTGAGAGGCCCACGCACCGCGATGAAGAGTGGCCCCCACTTGCCGCAACTAGAGAAAGCCCTAGCACAGAAACGAAGACCCAACACAGCCATTAATAAATAAATTTATAAAAAGGACATCGTGTCGGCAGGGGTTGCAGGTCCCCCTCTAGCTGCGTGAACAACGATGGGAAGACAGCAAGCAGGGCAGACAATACCATAGATGCCCACTATAGACCCATAGAAGTCCACCTTTTTGCAAATAGTGTAATTTGATTTTAGTCTATATAATTAAAAGGTGAGTATAACTATAGTCTAGCTTAATCACGTTAGATTACAGTGGGTTGCATGCAGTTACACTCCACTGTAACTGAATATCTACTCTTATTTGAAGGTACATATATACCTATAGGTTCACAATTGCTAAAATTACTTTTAAACGGAAAATTAACAGTGAGATCTGGAAACTGAAATCTCAGCTTTGCATGAAGATTAAATGAAAATAAGCAGTTTTGGATCTGAGACAAATATAATAAGGATGGCACCTGCAGTTCAGGTCTTCTATGGAGGCCTCAGTCTCACCTCTCCTACCAAACATCCATTCCTGTCTCGTATTTCAACTACCTCTAGATTTCATAAGGTTGAAAAGAACCTCTTATTTCACACTGAGAACCCCTTCTTCCAGGAAGCTCTCCTATTCATATATGAATGAAAACTGTATAGAAAATTCTCTTGTCCCACTCTTATACAAAAATAATGTTTTTAAACATTGCCATTGAAATAATTTATTAGAAATAAAATATGTGTAAGAACACAGGAGCTTCTCTGGTATATTCTTTATGTTATGAATTAGTTCCTAGAAATGTGAAAGTTCTCAGGTAAGCTTCTCTGGGGTACCAGGGAAGCTTTCATTTAGTGGGAGGAGTTTCAAAAAGCTAATTTCTACACCTTTTTAAACCCTAATCTGTTTTCTGTGTAGCACCATTTTAAGATATTATGCCTACCTATACATCAAAAGGTACCTATATACTTAAAGGTAGGATGACCATAGCATTTATTGTCTAAACTTGCACACTTTTGAGACTCAAAGGGGGCACTATTAATAACTATGCCAGGACAGCAGAGCAAACTGAAACAGCCCTGCCCAAACCAAGTCTTAAAATCACCTTAGCTAAAAATAACAATTGATCAGTTTGGCTTTCCATTATGCTCCATTTTCTACTGATACTATAAAAGAAAAAAAAAATGTCCCTTGCCTTATTTTTTTGCAAATGGAGAATGCTACAATTGACTTATTTTCCATAAAATAGTCACATATAACTGACAAATTTTTAAGGAAAGTCTGATTATTTATACAGTCTTAACTCCTAGAGATACCATTTAGAACTCATACTTAGTTTCTTAGCCTAACAAACTGTTAACATTTGTATTTGGCCAAAAGCAGACCAGGTCTTGGAACTCCCCAAGCATGGTGGACCACAGCCCCTCCCCTCTCCCACAGCTCTGGAGATTTCCAATGGGCTGAGGCCTCTGTCCAACAGCAGAGATGAAGTCATAAATCAAACTTTCCTTGGAATCATAGTGAGAGGATGGGGCAGTAACTGGTCTACTTTTATTCTTAACAAAGAACCTTTCAATCCTGAGTTCTTGAGAGGCAATACTTTCAGATTAAAACAGAAAGGAACACATCAGCTGAGTGCTGTGTGCACTCACAGTGAAAAAAGAAAAGCAAAAATCATTTTGAAGTTATCATGTTTGCCAGAATTACTTATGTTTTGAACCTCCATTTCAACTTACTTTCAGTTTCTAGCACTATGCTAACATTCCCCAGTTCTGATATAAAACAATGTAGATAGCTATACAAGGTATTAATGGCAACACTGATTCTGTGCTCCTGCCCATTAATTCTAGCACTTCCTTTGCTATCCAAAAAATGCAAAGATCAAATATCTTTTAGTATTGACCATTATTTAAATCCCGTATAGATGTTAGAAGAACTCTCCTCTTTATAAGAACCATTTTCCCCTTTGATCTGCTAGGAAGTTTTTCCCACTATCTATTCATATAGATACAGATTTCATGACAACTATGCAGCAAATTTTTTTATGACCTCTGTGGCCTATCTATAGCCCATAATTCTGAAGCATTCAAATAGAGATGTCAGATTTTATGTACATTTCATTCTCTTCCTGAATTGAAGGTAAGGAGAAACAGATAACGTTTTAGAATCATGTTTGAAAAAAATCTCTGGCTGCTAACTGAGTGTTGAAATATTAAGGCCAGTGGTGCAATTACACACCATTAAAACTCTATGAGTAGGGATTAATCCCTTCTTCTACAGGGTCACCACGGTGCTGGATGAAGCCACTTAAAAGTGAATTCTATCACCTTGTGAAGAGCAATTCTCCAGTATCCTAAGTGTCTTTCAAGGATGATTTATTACCTATACTTAAATATAAGATGAAGTCATTCAATCATTTTTCAAATAAATTTGTCAGGAAGGTATAAGTCATAACTCAGGGAGGGAGAGGAAAGACCATAATATCCTGCTCTGCATCCATTTAGGGTATGAATCAATTGATCATGCTCAGAATGAAGTGAACAGCTTACATGCCTCCCACTATTAAAAACAAGTTTAGTAAATGAATCATGTAATTTTCTTATTGATACACAATAGTCTTTTGTAAGTTTGTGAAATATTTTAAATGTTAAGGATTGAGGTGAACAAACATCCTCCCATATGTGTGTATATATGCATATGAATATATGTACATGTGTTTATGTATACACATGTGTGTGTTTACATAGATAGAATGAAGTGATACAGATATATAGAATCAATAGCTATAGATATATAGGGAGAGGATGAATACATAAAGATGTATGAAGAAATTAATCACAGACAACAACAAAAAAAGGTGTTAGGGCCAAAACAATTATTTACCAATGAACTAATGATGCAGTGTTTGGTACTGAGTGTAGGAAACTCTCTCTCCCATTTGTGTGGGTCTTTCCAGTGCTGAGCTTATGAGTTCAGTTTTCCACAGTTGTAAAGGCTAAGTGGGATGTGTCCAGCTAGTCACCATGAGCCTTAACTTCAGAAAACGTGAAGGGCACCTAAATACCGGCCATATGTACCCTAAGTCATCTCCTCAATAATGAGTCACTCAGTCTTAATTTAATCTTAAGCCCTTAGGATTTTTTATGTGTTTAGAAAACTATTCAGATGATAATAAAACTGAGAGTAGAGCTGCTTTTAACAGTTTGTGTTTCCTCTAAGCATCACGACTAACTGCCACTAATCCCCCCAAATTAGTTTAAATTCATGGAATGAAGCATCTCAAAATACAGAACAGAATAATTCTCTTGAAGATGAGCCAGATTCATAAATTCACTGTTCTTGAATGCTGTGAATTCATCTGAGGACATTTAACATTCCATAGTTCAACAACCCTGGAAAATTTTTATTTCTAGGGAGTAGTAAATTTTCACTTTCCTTCTTAGAATATGTTATATCTGAACACAGTTTATGCCTCAATTTTTACTTTCTTGTCTTACTAATAACTCACTTTTAAATAGAAATAGACTAGAAAGGGACTTAAGTTGGCCATAACAAAAAGGGACAACAGAGAAATAGATACCAAAAAGTCCTCTTTTCTTAGTTTTCCATTTTAAGTATTACGGGTTTTTTTCATTTTAATAAAACCTTTATAAAATTTGGTTTGTTGTCTATATATTCAGAAACGTATGAGAATTAATATTTGCAAGCATTATATACCCACATAACAATGAAATTGGAAAATACTTT